>NW_022147166.1:723910-759244 GCF_002938485.1 Sitophilus oryzae
TCAATGTTACGCAGAATAGTATTTTATTTATTTTGAACTACTGTTTTATGCATTAAAGGAAAGGTTTTAGTACCATTAAAAGTGATAGAATATACTGAGAACAATAATTTGTTTCATATATTTGGTTATAGGCTAGTAAAACAATTAGAAGTTCTTAGTTTTGTATTTCTTCAATAGGGACGACAAAAATTAATAATACTACAATAAATTAAATAATAATAATACAGGGTGGCGCCTCTCATACGACGCGGAGGCTCCAAGGAGAACGACAGTTTGTATTGAAATAAAATTTTGTTCATTTGGATATGTAGGTTAATTCAAAGCACTTTTTAAAAATATAGAGTTCTACAGGGTGTCCCCAAAAAAATTCTACATCAAAGTTGTGTTTTTTGTTATGAAACTATACCCTATATATTAATTGATTTTCGGATTCTAGGAAAAAAATAAAGGTAAGTTTTATTAAAGAAGCATATGCCTAAAACATACATATTTCACATTTTCTAAAAATGAAGAACAGTTTTGAAATTTCAATAAAAGCTACCCAAATTTGAATTTACTCGGTATAGCCTAATATGTAGTTGAAACACTTGCTTACTTATTGCCATTACTCGCTGACGAGTATAATATTTGACACGCATCAGAACGCAAGGCGTTTTCTTTCATGAGCTTTTCTGTGACTGAAAAGCCCGATGCGTGATTTTATCTCTCTTCTGCACCCCGGACATTCAAAAATCTCATTACTTTGTTGCCTCTTTACTTTTTGGCGAGCTTTTTGGTTGTCATTGTCAACTGAGTTAACAATTCTCTCCCATTGCGTTCTATTGTGCGCTGCTTCCTCCCACTGATGCTGCATACTTATCTCCTTTAAGTTTTCATGGAAAATATCTTTGTACCTTTTGAGTTGTCCACCCGGTTTCCTCTTACCCTCTACAAGCTGTAGTTGAAATAACTATTGTACTTAAACTTGTACAAAAATTGTACTTTATTGTAAATCTTTAAATCAAATTAAAACCTGACCTAAAAAGTTATACAGGGTGAGGCAAAATTAATGTTGAACATTGGTCACCTTTAAAACCAAGTTACTCCTTTAGTTTGAATGGAACACCCAGTATATTATTCCGATATTCAATGTGGAATTCATCAAAATATTAGTATACTAGTCTCTTCAAAATACTATTAAGGTTGCCTACCCTTCAAACATATACCGGGGGAGGTCAAATCAATCATCAAGATTTGTTCTGTCAAGGAGGCTATTGCTGCCTGTAAGTCTCTTGGGCTGAAAAATGTGGAAATTGTCCTGAAAAATGTGGAAATATATATCTGGAAGAAAGTGCGAGGAAAGATGGTAGGCTGCATGTGGACCCGTTGACTCCGCCTGTGGTTCGGATGACGCAGAATTCGATGAGGCAAATGGGCGTTATTTGCTAGTTAGACTGAGGGACCCTTCCATATTAAAACCTATTCGGCTATTCCTCGCCTATCTCCATGATCAACCCTCAAGTGTTCAAGTGTGTGTTTTGAAGGGCACACCAACACCAGCATCAAATTATCTATAGCCTCAGAGGGACTTCCTAGTGACTTCCGGATTCCCTGCGTAGGCTATATTATCGCTTCCACAACGTCTATGGTATGGACTCAGCTGAAGTGGATGCGTATCTTTCTGCTCTTAGGGAAAGTCATACCAAGTATTTCTCAATGGCTCTCCAAATGATAATATTTTTTTTTTAGGTGAAATGACGCGAACAGAGGATCAAGCATCCTCTGAAAAACTAGACGATAGCAAGCTTAGTATTTTTAATTAATATTCAGTCCTTAAGACATTAAACCGATGAATTATATCTTTTATTAGAAGAGCTCAATTTTCCAAAAATTGTTGCCATAACTGAACATTGATTAAATATGGATGAGCCTGTGCAAGTGCTTACCAAAAATTGCACTACAGTAACTTAGATTGAATAGAAGTAACTCATTTCATGGAGGTACTATAATAATGTTTATAACAACGAATTTTCGGCAGTAACTAAGTTCGATACTCTAATATTCGATTTTTTTTTAAATTTTCCGTCGTTTATCATAATGCTTTTGACCTCTATATTATTTGTATTTACAGAACACCTGACGCTGACTTGCATATTTTCAGTCAAAAATTGCTAAGCTTGCTTGAATCCCTACCTATAAAAAGTAAACTAATTTTGTTTGGCGACTTAAACATTGACTTTTCCATTGCGAGTGCAGCTAGGGAGTCTCTCCAGACCATTTTTGATTCTTTTGGTATACTCATGCATATTGACGCACCAACTAAAATAACTAAAACTGGTTCTAGTACTATAGACTATGTCGTGTCGTCTTTTGATCCGGAATTCGTTGACTGTAGAGGTCTTCACTCAGGTTTCTCTGATCATGAGGCAGTATTTTTTCGGATAAAAATTTTCTAAATTTTCACCACCTATGTCTAACAACTGAGTGGGTTGTCCTCTCGGCTGACGTCGATTCCGAATTTTCTAGATTTACAAATACCTTGTTTAATCTGGCTTACAAGGCATTTCCTCTTAGGCCTATCAAAATTAAACAAGGTATACTCTGGTCTACTACAGGCTTGTTTATATCTGCTAAAATTTTATTTTGATATAAACTACCGCCGAGAGGCGCCACCCTGTACATACTGTAGAAAAAAATCGTTACAGTTAGTACGTTTTTTTGGAGCACTCTCTACACAAAAATAATTATTTTCACTTGGGTAGTATCTTAAAATTCGCTAAAACTGTTATATTTATCAATTTTCGTAATGCTCAAAACAAATGAGATAATAAACGTTATCATTCCTCTTGTTCTTTGGAATTGACCGAATTTTCGTTTAGAAAAAAAAGTATTTAGTATTAATCAATTTATTTGTATATTTAGATTATACCAATCATGTTTTATTATCTATAGACTGTATTGTCTCGAAACAATTATAAAAAAAAAACTATTGTAGGTTTATTGTGCTACAACCTTTTATCATAATGGATTTTTGTGTAATTATTTTGACTTTGGTAGTATCTTAAAATTCGCTAAAACTGTTCTATTTATCAATTTTCGTAATGATTACAAATGAGATAATAAACGTTATCGTTCCTCTTGTTCTTTGGAATTCACAGAGTTTTCGTTTAGAAAAAAAATAGTATTTGTCATTAGTATTTTGCCAAATTTATTTGTATATTTAGTACCAATCATGTTTTATTATCTATAGACTGCATTGTCTCGAAACAATTATAAAAAAAACTATTGTAGATATATCTTGATACAACCTTTTAACACAGTGGATTTTTTTAGACAAATTCGTCTTAAATATTACTAATAGTCTCAATAATCTAGTAATTTAAAAAACTATATAGTGTCGTAACGACTTCAATGTCTACCACAGGTACTTCAGAAACTACGAGAGAAATAGGTTGTGAATGAAATGGAAAAAAGTTGCATTGTTATATCGCCACCAATTACTTGTAAATACATTTTCTCATTCGTTGATCAAAAATATTATTTTTTGTCGGTGAAGATGGCAACTTGCTATTGTTAAAAAAATTTCGAATCATTGTCTTTATTTATTTTAACTTACACAATGTTCCGGTCAGATGTACCCGGTATCAAGTACCTTAAATTAAATTCTAAAACTATTGGAGCTTGGTATATACAGGGTTGTTCACCACATACGACACGGAGTATTGTAGCTAAACGATTAGATTTTTACAAATTGTAAATTTTGTGTTCGGTGAAGGGACTATTAGAGCTACAATTTAAAAATATTTTTACAACATACATAGTGTCCCAAATAAATAAAAAATATTAAAGTTGTATTTTTTTAAATAGAACACCCTGTATATTATTACATTTTTAGTTTCTACGATTAAAATAAAGGTAAATTTGATTAAGGTTTATTACACTTATACCTTACCGTTTTTGAAATATTTTCAATTTTGTGAAATTGCAGTAAAATTTTTAAGGCTTCATTTTTCCAAGGGTATCAAAGTTTTTTATACTAAATATTTACTGAAGTTTATTTATTGATCAGTTATTGTGTTGCAATAATAAAAATAATACTACCTCACACAGAGTGTCTAAAAATTTATTTGAAATAATTTCTAGATTTAAACGGCAATAACTTGTTTAATTTAAATAGAACGCCCTATATGTTTTAGGAGAATCAGATGCACAATTTAACTGTCTATCAAATTGTATTATACCACTTTTTACTTATCCCTTCAAGTTTTCGTAGAAAATACATTTCTTTATAATTTAGAATGAAATTTTAGATTGTTCTTAAAGTAACAAATGTGCAGGCTAGTAATATTATCGTTTTTAGCAAAACGATAATATTACTAGGAATATATTACAGTATATAGGGGCATAATATTACTATACATATATATGGGTATTGCGGGGGCGTTTGACAATATACCACATAAGGTGGTCAGGCGATCTCTAGAAACAAGAGGGGTGAACAGAACTATTATTCGCTGGTTTTGGGAAATGCTGTCAACACGAACAGCAGAGGCTCAGATGGGCACCAAAATTGTAGCTGTTAAAACAACGCAAGGAACTCCACAAGGTGGAGTAACCTCCCCTTTGCTGTGGAGCTTGGTGGTGGATGAGCCACTAGATGAGATTAACTCTAGCAGGGGAATACACTGCATTGGGCAGATGAGCATAGTCATGATTGCTGGGGGGAAACATGAAGGCACCTTGTGTGATATTGTCCAAAGAGGACTCCGTATCACTGAGATGGTGTAGGACTGTCGGGCTGTGTATCAACTCAGACAAAACCACGATAGTGCCATTCACCAGAGGGCGAAGTCTGAAAAATTATTCAACTAGATGGAAAGGAAATACTGTCAACACAGGAAGTTAAATACCTGGGAATAACCCTGGACGGTAAACTCCTGTGGAACAGGCATATTAAGAACACTACCAGCAAGCCATAAAGGCTCTCATGATATGCAGAAGACTGGCCGGAAATAGATGGGGCTGCTCCCCTAACATTGTGCGCTGGATGTATACCATGATAGTAAGACCCATGATTACTTATGGAGCAGTTGCCTGGTACACAAAACTAAAGAAACGTACGGCAAGCTAAACCTGTGCAAAGTTCAGAGACTAGCATGTGTTTGCATCACAGGAGCCTTGAGAACCTGTCCAACAGCAGCAATGGAGGTCATTCTAGATCTAACACCACTGTACATGATTATTGGTGGTAGATATGCCAATGCGACAATGATTAGAATGGTCACTAACGGAATTAGCACTGGGAGAATTGTCAGATCAGGGGCTTGGAACACCCTCAAAAATACCACTCTGCAACTCCCAGTGGACGATATGCCAAAACGTACAACGACAAACATGTCAATGGTATTGAGCAATAAGAAGGATTGTAAGAGCGAAACGCTTGTAGCCAGTTAAAAGACCATATACCATAACTTGGTATACTGGTGCTTCAAAACCAATACGGGAACGGGGATCGGAGTGTTTGGGAACTAAATACTCCGAACAATGGGCACTACCTAATCCAGGTCGAAATCTACGCTATCGAGGGATGCGTACAACTTATCTTAGATAGGAACTATCGGAAACAAGAAATAGCCATCTTATCGATGCGGTCAAGCGGCGTTAAAGGCGATCAACTCAGTATCAATAATTCGAAATTGGTCAAAGAATGCATAGAAGCTGAATAAATTAGGCAAAAAAAACAAAGTTCTCCTACACTGGGTGCCTGCTCACCAAGGGATAGAAGGCAATGAAAAAAGCAAATAATCTAGCTAAGAAAGGAGCAGACACTCCACTAACTGGACAGAACCGTTCTGCTTTCCAAGTGGTAACCAACTCAAGGCGGAACTCAGAACTTGGAAGATTCCATCCCAACCTGGAATGGAAATCGTGCAATGATTAAGACACTCGAAAAGTTTCTGAGGGCTTATGATCAAGAAAAATCTTTTTTATTTTCTTTCATTTTTGTAAGAACAATCTTCGGATTGTCACAGGGTTTTGTAGGACACTGTCTAGTCAATGAACACCTCAGTAGGTGAGAAGAAACGGCGAATGCAGATTCTGTGGGGAAGATGGTGAAACACCCAGTACACCTCATCACTGAGTGCGCGAGACGACAACCATTCGTGCCATGAATTTTGGTACTGATATTGGAGATGGAGAATTACCCTCTATAAAACCGTCCCAGATACTGGCTTTAGTCAAAGCCCTGGGACTGTATGATGAGTTATGATTCAAGAAAGGGGGACACACTGGATCTGTAAGGTCGAAGTGATTAACCCCCCTCCCACTCATTCTAAATTCTAAAAAAAAATTCTAGTACAATTTTTATAATTGCAACACAATAACTGATCAATAAATAAACTTCAGTAAATATTTAGTATTAAAAACTTTCATACCCTTGGAGAAATGAAGCCTTAAAATTTTTACTGCAATTTCATAAAATTGAAAATATTTAAAAACGGTAAGATTTAAAGTGTAATAAACCTTAGTCAAATTTATATTTTTGTAGATTTTATTTTAAAATAAAATATAATATACAGAGATTGTTCCATTTAAAAAAATACAACTTTAATATTTTTATTTATTTGGGACATTATGTATGTTGTAAAAATATTTACAAATTGGCAAAACTCTAATGGTCCTTCAACTTGAACCCAAAACTTACAATTTGTAAAATCTAATCCTTTAGCTACAATACTCCGTGTCGTATGTGGTGAACAACCCTGTATACTAGACTACCCACGAAAAGATTGAGTGCAGTCAAGTCGCCGTTGAAAATACGTAAAGGCGTAACTCTGCAACGATTTTTCGCAGGAGAGCGAATTTAGAAAAATTACTACTATTTTAAACATAGGTCTCGGAGTATTAAAATTGGGAGATTCATTTGTCGAGGTTATTTAACTCAAGGCAAGATTAATAAGACAAACGATAAAATTGACTGATAAATGTACTATAAAGGGTTTTTTAACACATTATTTCAGATACGCCTTTACGTTATGCGATTAACAAAGCGCCAGGCAAAACGCCCTTAACTTTTTATTTTCTATAAGCGAACAGTGCGTTTTAGAGATACGCCTTAACGTCACAACTTGAAGAACATTTAAATTTATGTGCATTGGCCGATCTATCTAAATTTCGTCAAAATTCGAGATACGCCTTTACGTATTTAAATCGGCGAAGTGTGAAGTTGTCCACTGAGAATACTCGAATTGGTGCGTTTTATAAGTAGTTGCTATATCGTGGAGAAAAACTCTTCGAAAAAAACGGCTTCTTTAAATTTACGTGTTTTCCACTGACGTTCTTGTGGATGACACGAGCTTCCGACCTCTTTTTATTAGACTGTTTAGACCACACATAGTGTGCAATACCTGACTTCATTGTTTCACGTCTTTGTACGTGTTTTTTTGTGTTCGTTAAGTCGTACATTTAGAGGTAGTTTAGTCTCTGTAATATAAGATTCACCGCATTCACAAGGACTTCACAAAGGACCACTAGTCATTTTTTTCGATGATTCCGGATTTTGTTCAGATACTTGTTAGAATCGTTCCAGGTTTGAAGACAGTTTTAATGTAATATTATTTGGCTAGTCGCATGCTCTTTTCTGATGTTCCTTCCTGATAACTTGGAAAAGGAAATTTTTATAAGAACATATCTATACTAATATATAAAATAATAATAATAATATTTTTATACTAATATATAAAATCCTTAAGTGACTCACTATTAATCAGGATCCTGCTCAAACCACTCAAAGTAAAGCTCCAATTTTGGCATACAGGTTGATTCTAGCGTGTTTTGGGTTCGATAATTGTTGAATTAAAAAAAAATGTTCGATAAGAAGGGATTTTCGAAATTCAGTTCCAAGGGAATTAAATCCACCCCTCAAATATTACAATATTTTTTATTTAAAAAACGTATATTTTAAGAAAGCGGTTAAGTTTCACGAAAAAAAAATTTTTAATTTTTTTAAACACGTATATTTTTTTTGTTTTTTTTTACATACTTTAAGTTTTTAAAAAATATACAGGGTGTTTCAGAAAAATCTGGTCGTGATTAATCACTATCCTGCTTAAAGCGCTTGATGTAAAAAGCTGATTTTGGAGACAGATTGACTTTTAGGTGTAGAGGTTCGATAAGAAGGGATTTTCGAAACTCGAATTCCTAGGGTAAAACCACCCGCCTCAAATATTAAATTTTATTTAAAAACCGGTGAATTTTCTGAAAAACACTTAAACACGTATATTTTATTTATTGTTTTACATATTTTAAGATTTTTAAAAGTACACAGGGTGTTCATAAAATATATGACCATTGAGTAATCACGATTCTGCTTTAACTGCTTGACGTTTAAAGCTGATTTTTGGCCAAAGGATTGACTGTGGGGTTCGATAAGGAGGTTTCTCGAATCTCAAATTCCAGAGGGTGGCCGCCTCTCAAATATTACAATATTTGTTATTTAACCAACAGTTAGTCTTTCAGGAACACGCTTGGACACGCATAATTTATTTTGTTTTTTACATATTTTGAATTTTTTAAAAAAAAGGGTGTTCAAAAGTTGGGCTCAGTTGGGTAAGTGATTAACCACGATTCTGCTTAAACTGCTTGACGTAAAACTTATTTTTGGCAAACGGATTTTTTGAAAGTCAAATTCCAACGAGATGAAACTACCCCTCAAATATTACCAAGTTATATAATAATATCATATGTTTTCTCTAATACTGACATAAATGTGAAAATATGTTAATGGAAATTCTTGCTTTGCTTTATTATCCCCATTACATATGATTAATTCAACGCGAAGGAAGTCGCGGGTACACATTAGTAAGTATCTAAAAGAGTAATATGTAATATTCTTCTCCAAAACAATACCAAAATATAGGAACAGCTTAATCGATGACGAAATTAGAAATCTATAAATCCAATAGAAATTGGTAATGGACAAAAAGTTGAATAAAAATGATGAAACGCGGGCTCACAAAATCGTTTAAAAAACGAGCATCAAACTTATCATTGCCGTGTATTTAAAGTACATACGTGTTGGCATCTAGGAACATTTAGTAGCTGTTACTTGTTGGTTGATTAATGCGGGATTCTCATTATACGTAACATCACCGTCACGTCGCCGTACCGCCAACTTTACGGTAAATATTCTGTCAACAATGAACATATTCACCCGTAGAATGTAGAATGAGTGGGAAGGGGGTTAATCACCGAGAACTTACAGATCTATTGTGCCTCACTTTCTTGAGTTATAACTATAAGATTGTTCTTACTTAATCTTTATCAAGGAAAATTTTTGATTTTTCTTGGTCGTATGTCCTCAGAAACTTCTTCGAATGCCTCAGACCGTTGCAGAAATTCCATTAATTATTAATATAATTTTACAATAAATTTTTATTTTACTGATACTCGTAGTAATCTATAAACGTTAGTAAATTGATTTTGTTTTTAAATATTAAAAATAGTAAGTACTTGGTTGCAATTTACCAGGAATTAGATGAATACAACCCTAAAACAATAAGTGATAGTATATCTATCATTGTTATTAGCTGTATATGATTAAGTATATAAGATTTAAGCATACGTGATTATGCTATTCACTAAAAACTACAGTACTGATTTAAGTGCAGGCAAGTACTATATTTATATTTCTCTGCGAAGAATTGCCATGGACGTATCAACTGAACCGAGGTATTGTTATATTATAATGGTACATAATAGTTACGATGTTAACATATCTAACATGATATTGTTTTCAGAAATCTTAATGGAGGGCGCGAGGATGTTTTGGAACAATCTGACTATTTTATGGCAACTGCATTTTTAACTGCTCAACAAAGCAGAGACCCATGTACACAAGTTGGAGCAGTTATAGTGAACGAACGTAACATCATTGTTGGAATAGGACATAATAAAATGCCTAACGGATGTGAAAATTTCATGGTCTAAAAAAAAAGCCTAAAGGATAAACATCTATATGGTAACTATGCATATAAAAACTAATACAAATTTAAACGTTTTAAAACTGAGTCGATGTTCTATTCTTTTAGTATGTCACGCTGAAATGAATGCAATTTCAAACAAGAATATGACAGATTTAAAAAACTGTACTATCTATGTTACTTTGTTTCCTTGTAATGAATGCGCAAAAATTATTATACAATCAGGAATCCGTACAATTGTTTATATGTCTGATAAGAACGCATATACAAACAAAACACGAGCTTCGAAAATGATGTTTGATGCTGCAGGAGTGACCTACAGGTATATAATTTGTATAAATATTTTTTTCTACGCACAGACATATTTAACACTCAACAAAAAGATATTCCAACTTTTATTATAGAATAGTTATTTTCTATATCAAATAGACTTATTTTTTATTATATACGTTGTTTAAATTTATGTTTCTTATTAGATATATAAAATTTATGTATAATAATCTAACAATATTTGCTGTAAGTGTTATGAAGGCAAGATTTAAAATTTGAAATTTACGGTTGAAATTTGATATCGAAGCATTTGTAGAATACGAATATTTGGGGGGGTTAATTGCCGCGACCTTATAGATCTATTGTGTGTTCCCCTTTTTGAGTTATAACGAGTTATAACTCCATCATACAATCAGGGCTTTAACAAAAGTCAGTATCTAGAAACACTCCAGGGTCAGTATAACTGGCACGAAAGGTCGTCGTCTCAGCACACAGTGATAAGGTGTTCTGGTGTTTCCCATTTTCCCCAGAGTGTCTGCATTCGCCGTTGTTTTCTCAGCTTCAACCTACTGGGGTGTTCGTTGAGGAGACAGTGTCCTGTTAAAGCCCCGTGACAATCCGAAGATTGTTTTTACTTATATCAAGGGAAAAGCTTTGATTTTCTCGGTCGTTAGTTCTGAGAAATTTCTTCGAGTAGTTTAGACCGTTGGAGGACACCCATTTCAAGTTACGGTTGGAGTCTTATAGATTCTTCAGTTCCTTTCAGTTGGTTTCCGCTTGGAAATAGAACGGTTCTGGTCCAGTTAGTGGAGTGTTCATACTTTTCACAAGCTAGATCATTTTGCTTTTCATTGCCTTCTATCCTTGGTGAGCAGGCACCCAGAGTAGGAGGACTTATTTTTCTTTGCCCTATTTGTTGAGCTTCTCTAGGCATTCTTTGACCAACTACTTCGAATTGATGGTTACTAGGTTGATCGCGTTAAGTGCTGCTTGACTATCGGATAGGATGGCAATTTCCTGTTTTGATAGTTCCTATCTAAGATAAATTGTACGCATCTTTCGATAGCGTAAATTTCTACCCTGAAGGATACTGGGTAGGTGCGTGGTTTCGGAGTATTTGGTTTTCGGCCCAAATACTCCTATCCTCTCCCTGCTTTGGTTTTAGAAACATCAGTATATCACGTGATGGTATGGTCTTTATATGCTGAGTAAGCGTTTCCTTTCTTCCAAACCTTTATTACTCAATCAATACTATAGTGAGGTATTTCTCAAAGTTGTAAATTCTTGGTATGTCATCCACTGGGAGTTGGAGAAGTGGAATTTTCTTTTTGAGGGTGTTCCAAACCCCTGACCTAAAATTCTCCCAGTACTGTTTTTGTTAATGACCATTTTAATCATTGTCACATTGGCATATCTACCAACGACAATGTGTGCAGTGTTGTTAGGTCTAGAATGACCTCCATTGCTGCTGTTGGACATGTTCTCATGGCGAGTAATGATAAATATATATTTGCTAATTTATTTTAAACATCTTTCAAATCAAATGTACCATGTATCATATTCCTGAATCAACGAACTTTTATTTTTTACCCACCCTGCATGTTACTTTGAAGTACAGGATAATCAAATTATTTATGTAATATTCAAAAGTCATTACTTTTTTGCAATCATTCCATCAGGTAATACACACATCGTATATACGGAATATATTTTTTGTATACAACCCGCTTATATAAAAGACGGAGCACAATCTATTTTTTGAAGTGAAACTTCTTTGCAGGTGTGACACGACACGCGACAAAACAGGCGGGAGGTAAAGTGCCTACACATTAGAAACCGCCTAGACAGCCTACAACTTAGAAAAAATCATCCAATTTAAATGAAATTTGGTACAATGATAGATTGGCCAATGTTGACACGTGTCACTGTGACAGTTAGTTTTGACAGTTGACAGTAAAAATTTGGTGGGTCCGCTATGTAAATGTTACGGTCAAAGTCCCGATGTCCATGTTATTGTCGACATTAACAGGTTATTTTGAGTTATTTTTGGCTGTTTTTTGTTGTGCGTTATTCTCGAGATTAACTTCCGGGTAATGTCGACATTAACCGGACATCGCACCTTAACCGTAACAAAAATACCAGGTTATTAAAATATAAGGCTGTCTCGTAACTCGATCCGCCATTAAAAAACCTCAACTACGTCACAGGTTAGCTTAGGCACGATCGACAGTATAGTTCAACTTTTGCAGAAACATGCCTATATGAGGTTTTTTGCGAAAATTTTTTTTTTTGAAAATTCGGAATTTTGAATTTTTAGTTTTAGTTAAAAAACATAATTTTTTGATAGTATGGCAACATAGGTAGTAGATTAAATTTACAAAAATGAAAATCAGAAAGATCCAGTGGTTCTCAAATTTGAGCTAAAAATCATTTTTTTAATTTTCAAAGTAAAATAACTCCGTTGTACGTAACTTTTGAAAAACGGTAAAAGAAAAATATGTTTCTTTTATCGAGATCTACCACCCCTTAAAATACTTGCACTTATTTCTGAAACCCTGTATAATCATATTGTATGTTTTAGTCAATTTGAACCGAAAAATAAAAAAGAATAATTGTTTTCGACTATGATGAAATCAATAGGAAGGAAGAAGAAGTCACGCCCACGGATTCCTGCACACCTGCTAAAAAGATCAGGCCATCCTGATGGGAAGATGCGGTCCTTGCAGTTTCCACGAGCACCTGCACCAAGCTGAGGAGACTCTTTTCTCACATTTTAAATTCATTCATTGTCTTTACTCTTATATGGCCTTGTACTTTATTAGTAAAAATTAAATTTATTTTTTTTGAAACGACTCTCCTGTTTTCTTGAAACGTAATTAAGAGGAACTTTCTAATAGTTCCAGTGGACAATCCAGAATTCAATAATATAATAAATACCAGATTAAGTGTAAATATTTTGAACTATTACCTAAGTATGTTTTATTAAATAACTTGAAATATTAGGAAATAAAAATATAAATATAATTTTTTAATCTTCCTCAGAACCCCACTAAGATATATAAATAAGATATATAAATCTCTATAAAATTATAAAAATTAAAGGACTATTACAGTTTTGGGCACTCGCTGACGATGCTAAGGTAGTTAGCGATTACGTTATTTTATTATTATTAACAAATTAAAAAATTCTACCTTTAGGGGTGGTTTTCGGGTACTTTGCACGCTCGGCGGGGTGGGGATTTTTAGTATGTTAATCTGGACGACAATGACTAACTATCCACAACATTTTTTAAGGAATTTTGTTTCACGAGCACCATATAATTCAAAATAAGTGTCCAGGTCTAACTAAAATCTACCCGGTACCTGGAATAGTAGGAAACGAAATAATCAATACATTTCATTGTCAAAAGTTAAGCTTATGTTACTAGAGTATGATCGAAAAAAACGGCGTCAGCGATGGCTATGAAACGAAGATCGCTGTTATTTTATATGTAAGTATATGGGAAATGTTATCGATCGTCATTTCCCAGCCAACTGTGGACGCCTTTTTCGATCATACATAATTATTGTTAGACTAAGACTAAAATAATAAATTTGAAATGGTTTTGTTGCAAGGGATTAACAGAATGCTGTTTTATCGTAATTTGTTCGAAGAAAGCGCATGATTAAGGTAAAAAGAAAAATTAAAGTTCTAAAATTACTGGCTGGTCAAATAATTATCTACTCAATATGTTTATTTTCTGTCGATAATGGTATGTATTGACTATTTCCATTCTAAATATCTTGAGAACGGTTGCTCGTAGCGATTTTTGCCAAGATACCTTTCTTATGTAAAAAATGACAATGTATATTTTTTCACTCGGTAGCTTTATACAAGTACGGACGAACAATTATTACTCTTTAAAACAGTTAAAAACATGTATATGGCCTCCCCTACAAGTAGGAGTCTTATTGACATCGAAATCAAATTTTTCATATCAAAAAACACCCAGATACCAATTTTCATCCAAATATTGACCTTTGTTCAGAAATTATTTGGAAAAGAATTAAATAAAAATAAACTTTTTACTTATTTTTATCTGCAGAGTATGCTGCCGAAGTTTCCCGAATACTATTCGGACCACCCTGTATAAGGATAAGTATAAACACAATTAAAGTTTGATACCGATTTTCTTCCAAATGAAAGATTACTACAAATAAACTTACTTATACAAAAGGATATAAATTGGCTATTCAATTCAGCTAAGTCAGTAATTTTTCGAAAAAAAAAACATATAGCTTATATCGCTGAAAAGCTTAAAAAACGGCGCTTTTTGTGAAATCATGGCCAACTATGGTTTCCATTGAAAAAAAACAAATTATATTTGTGTCATATGTCGAAAATGACAAGCTTTAGAAAAAATCGGAGGACATAAACTCATGAGGGATGTGATTATCTACAACTTTTATCTGAAAACTTTTTGTCTAAAATAGATATTAATGGAATTAGGGACAATTTTTAAAATAGCCAAAAGTTTTTTTTTTAAATATCTAGTAAGCCATGAACTTTTTCAAAAATCTGAAAGGCGCATGTTTATGACCCCACAAAACTGCAATTCTTTCCCCATTTAACCGACTCTCTATCTCCAGTAGTTTCCGTGATACCCATAGAGAACATCTCTGGTCAGACTAGCAACCATCGGCCTCCACATGACGCAATGTGATGTAAAAATTCTTCTTAGTGACTGAATATTACAATTAAAAATGTGATAATTCTGCTCTGCCCTCGTGAAAACCGATTCGAGCCCTGTCCCACATATGGCCTCCCTTCGTTTGTTAACAAATGAAATAAGTCTCCGTGTCGAACAATCCAGACTTTCGTGCAATTGATATCGATTAAAAACTCGGTGTAACTCGCCTTATGTCCTTCTCTCTCCGACTCATATCCAGAGACAAGGACCACAATACGACAGAATGACTACGAATGCTTCAAAGGGTAGAGGGGGAGAGGCCGTTTTTCAAGAACCCGATATTATTATGTGTTTACTCTGACGGGTGGTGAATATAGTCGCCCCTGAACGGACTCTCTTAGTGGGGTTGGGGTTAGTATTAGGGGGAATATAGGGTATGTTTTTCGAAAAAGGACGTATTGTGCGGAGGGAGATGTCGATACGATCGCTTTAAATTGTCAGGGTTTTCAAACTCGTTGGAGAAAGGAAGGAAATTAAAATAAACTAATTTTATAGAACTCTCAGATGCAAAAAAACGCAATGATAATTTGTTCGTCAAGTGTTATATTTTTGATTTTGTTAGCAAACTGTATATAAATCTACCAACTTTAATTCATAAACTCAGTTTGTTACAACATACATTTGGCCTATAATAATACAGGATTAATTGAAGGGTTGTTTTTTACCCTAACTTTAAAACACCCTGTGCAATAATTTCGTGAGTAACTTTTTCTAAAACATTATTTTTCGATCAGAACCATTTCTCCTGAGCATTTTCTTTTTGACTCATGTCAACACCTGCGTAGAGTGATAATTAAGTTAGCTTCTTTTTGTTTCTAGATCGGGTTTATGGCTTCTGCTGCTAGAACTATTCCCTATACTATAGGAAATCATCATCATCATCATCATTTTCAACTTATTCGACCATTTCCAGTTATGGTGTAACCTCCCTCACATATTTAGATGCTCCCTTCGTAGTTGGGTTAGGTTGGTTTGGCATTGTTGGTTTGGCACGAGGCACCATTGCAAATGGTGCTAAGTGTCTACGGGTAGTCATATTTTTGTCATGTTTTCATGGCTAATCTTACTGTAGGCTTTGCCCGATAATTTCGTTTTCTTTTTTATTACAGTCACCACAATAACATCCTTTGTTTATTGTTTTCTCCGGGCCAAAGTGATAGCATCGAGGTATGTTGGAGTACCTCCGCAGCGGGTTTTCGCTGGTAATGCTCGCGAATTGTGAGCTACTGGTTTACCAGGTTGCCACGCCCTTTCTAATTTGAAGTGCAATAAAACACAAGTTTACTTAATTAGGATGAGTTGCATATAGGCCATTAGCTTTTTAATTTTTAACAGCCGGGTGGTCGGGGTTCAAAGATATTAATAAAAGGGCGCCACGAGATTATACTCTATGAACTCGGCATAAAAGATGTTACTGTTAAGTAGACTTCAACACTAACCTCGAACTGTTGAGTGCAACTATCATGAACTTCAAATATTCTATAACTATTTGTACTTAAGTGACTCTAACTTAACTATGAGACTAGACTGCAAATAATACTACTAAAAATATTTAAGCAATTTATTGAAATATCAAAAAGGTTAAATGTATAAAGAAAATGATGAAATGTATATGAAATGAAGTAAAGTTTAAATCGATAAGAATAAATGAAAAATGAAAATGGTCTAAGCTATACTAAAACTAAGACGTCATCCCCCTTAACTTAAACTAAGTATGCTCTAAGGGCGCAATACAAATAGCAAATCTAAACCTAACTAAAATCTAAACAGTCTTACTCTACTCGATGTGATATACTTGAAAACAACTCGGATGTTCCTCCGGGTGAGCTACGGTGTATAGCTATGGGGTGGCTACAGCAGGGTACAGCAGCTCGGTGTACTGTCACTGGAGCCCGTCAGCAAACGTACAGATACCAGGCAGGTGTAGGACTTCAACAGGTGACATAAAAAACCCTCAACGAGGGTTTATGATGTCCAACGGGTAACTCTACACACGGGCAACAGGAACGGATGGAATTCTGGACTGTTCTGTGCTACGGTCTGGATTCGGAAAATCTATCGGAAAAATTCGGAATATCGGTCGGAAAAATTTGGCTATTTAATCCCTTACGGAAATTGGTCGGCGGTCCATAAAAATCATCAAAATCCAACCACGTCTCTGACCAAAGGTGTTTCGGAAGCCTTAATCCTTCTTTACGAAGACCTGCTCTCCGCCAACAGGGAATGCTTAACGAAACGGCAGCCAGTTCTTCACGAAGATATTCTCGGTCGGGGAGTACACAAGAAGTGATGCAAGGATTCGATTTCCTTCACAAAATCAGATTTCAACCGGAAATCTCCCTCCAGGATATTGATAGAGAACTATATATCTTGACTAGTCCAACTCACAAAAAGGCATAAATAAAAAACGATGTTCTAGATTATTTTCACAGCCATCTTCGATATCCGGTCAATGAACGAAATTAACTCACAAATTCCCACAATTAAATGAACGAATTGCACACTGCGATCCACATCAAAAATAAACAATTTAACTACGAAATTTTATCTGATAATTATAAAATTTCAATAACCAAAACAAAGGATAAATAAATCCAAAAACATCTGATTTGATCTGACAGTGACAAGTGACGGACAAAAATAATGATAAAAGATATAGAGAGATGGACAAAAATTATAATGCTGGGCGGCACCCAGTGACAATATTCTGTGGCTCTATAGCGCGGTGTATATCGGGTTGCATAATGGTAAAATACTAAATAAAATAATATTTAACAATAAAATTATAGTAAACATGATGCAAAAATAACAGTTATTTGCGATAATTTATGAGCTAGCACACAGAGGTCGTTGCGAGGAAATTTGACTGTTACAAGGTTGTAAATGGTGCCTCGTGTCTCGTTTGTTTCTTCGTCCCATGGACACAAATCGAAAAAACAGTTAAAATTTACTAATATCTGAATATGTAATTTTATACTTATAGCAACGTTCAACCATCCTGTGTATTATTTTTCATAAACAGCGTTTTTTGTTAGCAAATATTTTCACTAAAAATAAATTTTGCGATCATTATCTTATCAGTGAAAAGAATAACATTCATAGTAGTTCTGTATACTATGGAATTAAACGGTACGTATACTTAATTGAAAGTCACTATGGATATTGCTAAACAAGGTATATACTTTAAATTTATTTGTAAAGAAGTTCGTCATTGTTTAGTTTTCATTTATTTTTTTATCAGTGAAAAGAATAACATTCATAGTAGTTCTGTATACTATGGAGTTAAACGGTACGTATACTTAATTAAAAGTCACTATGGATATTGTTAAACAAGGTATGTACTTTAAATTTATTTCTAAACAAGTTCGTGATTGTTTAGTTTTTATTTATTTCTTAAGATGATTCTTAAATGGGTATAAAAATTTTACGTTTTCAAACTTTTCAAACATTTCAAAAAGGCATTTAAAAAAACATATCGTATTTATTGAATATTTTTGTTGTCATATTCATACACTTTTAATTTTTGTATAGTTTACCTGCGTCGCGTCGGCTTGCGACGAACTTTATTTTATAATACTTTTCAGATGGAGTAAAATTGATAAGCAATGCCAATCTTGTTAATACTTGGCTTGATCATAAGGACAAGAACTCAAAATTATTTGTATTTCAAAAAATGTGTTCTTTATTAGATATTGATGAACCTTCCAGTCAAATGAGACACCACTTGTGCCTGAAAAAGCCCACTATGTTGGAGCGAAACATCGCATAAAACCTCATACCCAAGAAAAGGAAAATAAAATAAATGGATATGATCCATTAAAGAGGTAACTATTAACATCCGAACCCCTCATACCAACAAAAAGAACAGTAACAACGCGAAAGAGTAACATATTAGAAAATGATGTACAGAAATATCTTATTATGTGAGGATACTTCATCTACCTGTGATTTGGATATAAATTTGGAAGATTCTGTCAGCAGTGATTCTTCTGAATCAGAGTAGTTACGATCTATGCATTTTGTTGTCCTAAAGTAAATTTATAGTATCTTAAGTTTTTTTTTTAATTAAATATAGCATTAATGTTTTTAAAAAAAAAAATTTTTAAATAAATATAGCATTAACATTTTTATATTAAGCTTATATTGTAGTAATCATGTTCTAATGATATTTATTTTTTTTATCACAGGGATTTATTTAATACACCGTTTTCATATTATAAATTATTATTTTTTTAGACGGAACACAGCTCCAACATTTTTATTATTTATAAGATTTTTTTCATAAACGTGGGACTAAGAACATCATTATTTAGTACAATGAGAGTACTCATCATTTGTGTCAAATAAACCTAGTCTGAGAGAAAGATAAAGATTTTTATAAAAGAGAAGTTTTGCATTTTTGTCCTCTACAGCCATCTGTTCGAAGCACTGTGTGGCGGTGAGTTCAACGTTCAACAATCTTGTTTTCAATTAATTATACAAAAATGTATTAAGTTCATATACCATACGATCGAAGAAAAAATGATTTCCAGATGTACTCATCAGGGTTTTAATTATTAAGGCTGTAATAATAACACATATACACAATACAATGGGTATGGTTGTTGTAGTTAAAATACAAATACAAAATAACCCTTTATTCAGTTCCAATTTTGTATCAAAATGTAACATAAAACCTGCCAGTAATATAAAAAAGAAGTAAAGTTTTAAGGAAAGTTGTTAACCTTTAAATGGTTTACTATAATAAAATTGTTGGGATATAAAACAAGAAAAAAAAAGAAAACCTTAAGTTTCGATGTATATAACTTTTCGAAATTAGGTAGTTTTGTGGAAGGGAAAAGTTTGGGAGAGAAGTAAGGGTCGAATTCAACTAAGAAAGTTCTCAGACTTTCCCGAAAACGTGATCTCTTTAATAACTTTTGTTTTAGATATCGGCAATCTTTCTCGAGTTTTTTTGACATAAACTTTCCTTTTTTTCAGTTCAGTTTTCGGATTTCCCTTTAACTTTTGAAATGTAAATTGTTTACGTCAGAGCCCGACGAATGATTGTTTTCATTGGAGACCATTGGGGACCTGTTTAAAAAATAATTTAATTAAAATTATAAAATTAAAAAAAAAGCAATTTAAGTTACTTTTCGTTATGAAAAGGTTTCGACGCCTATAGTCATATAAAGAACTAGCGTGTACCCGCGACTTCGTTCGCCTCGAATTAATCATTTGGAATGGTGATGATAAAACAAAGCAAGAATTTCCATTAACATACAAACTGGATAAAATTTTCTCACATTTATGTCAGCACGAGAAAAAACAATATGGCGATATTATTATATATAACTTGGTAATATTTGAGGGGTAGTTTCATCTCGTTGGAATTTGACTTTCAAAAAGTCCGTTTGCAAAAATAAGCTTTTTACGTCAAGCAGTTTAAACAGAATCGTGATTACTCAATGGTCATATTTTATGAAACACCCTGTATAAATTTTTAAAAAATCTTGAAATATGTAAAACAACAAAATAAAATATACGTGTTTAAGATTTTTTTCGAAAAACTCACCGGTTTTTAAATAGAAAATATTCTAATATTTGAGGGCTGGTTTCACCCCCTTAGAATTCGAGTTTCGAAAAATCTCTTCTTATCGAACCTCTACACTCTAAAGTCAATCCGTTTTCCAAAAATAAGCTTTTTACGTCAAGCAGAATCGTGAACTAATGGCCAGATTTTTCGAAGCACCCTGTATACATTTTTAAAAAATCTTAAAATATGTAAAAAAACAAAATAAAATATACGGGTTTGACCGTTTTTTAAATAAAAAATATTGCAATATTTGAGGGGTGGTTTCACCCCCTTGGAACTGGAATTTCGAAAAATCTTTTCTTATCGAACCTCTACACCCTAGAATCAACCTGTATGCCAAAATTGAGCTTCTTACGTTGAGTGGTTTGAGCAGGATCGTGATTAATCAGTATGTCAGTCACTTAAGGTACTACTAATCAGTATGTCAGTCACTTAAGGTAACTTATATTACTATAGATTGGTGAAATTTTCTTTAAACGCAAAAAATATCTAAAATTCGAATCTTTGCCGTGGAGTGAAATTTGGGTTTGGGGGGAAGTCGAGGGTAACAACTATTAGTCCAAGAGCTGGGAGTAAAATGAACTGCCTGATAAGTTACCAGAGGTTTGATGTTGGAATTGCAATAGCGTAGCTATGGAGGCTAGAAGGAGGAGGCGAATCGAACGCAAAAATTATGGGCCCAGTTTTTGAGATCTAAATGAAGTTCGAAAATCGCCGTTAGGGGCGCATGTGATCCGACAGATTGAGAAATACACAGCTTCTTATGGCAAGAATTACTATTTTGTTACAAATTATAGAGTTCAATTAATATTTGGGCATATTTTTACCAGATTTACCTTTTAGAAACGTGTTTTTTCTAATTGAACAATGTGCGTGGCTAAAATTGTGAATACAAAACCTTAAATTTGAGTTTGAAAAGTAAGTTAGAAGTTAGGTTATATCAGATGCCGGTTTAGATATTCTTTTTCTAAGTTGTTATTATAAAATTGTTTCATTATATGGTTCTTTTTAGTGCATACACGACCGAAGAAAAATATAAGCTGCTAAAATAAATCTTCCCTATAACTGTTGTACAAAAAATATAGAATTTCCAGCAACAAATATCACCAGTTCAACCTTTGATTTGATATAAACAGTAATTGTTTCGTTGTTTCTTCATGACAAATGCGAATTAAATAGTTTATGGTGTGATTGTGTTAGTGATTTATTAATCGTTTTTCATAAAAACATTTGAAATTGATATGTTTACAAGCAGTTCAGTGTGATATCATTTTAATAAACATTAAAAACTTTCGTAGCAAACTAGTAGTGGTTTTACCGCAATTGACAGAAACCGAATCATGAAAATTAAAAGTATTTTATCAGGAATAACTTCAATGGAAAGTGAAGATGAACACTAGTGTTGCACCCTTTGATCAGTGTTATCTATCCCATAACTTTTTATAGCTGAAACCAAGCTGAAACCAAGCTGAAACCAGAGAATAGGTACATTAAGCTGAAATGTTTCCTGTGTCCAATAGTGTTTTTTCTTTAGATTTTCTGAATTTAAGTTTTAATGTCATTAGCAAAATTTTGCAAATTGTCACTGTTTCGTAGACAATTAAATTCAAGATGTATTATATTCAATGTCACCTAATAATTGTAAAGGTAAATTTTTGTAAATAAAATATTAATGAATAAATAATGAACTCAATTTATTTTAAAAGAGTTGTAAATATGTATATACCCTGACTTATTTCATCATATATTTATTTATTTAGCAATATTAATACTTTACAACTTTTGTTTTTAACTGACTAATTCCACTAAATTTAATAAATAAAATATACAGTATATAAATTTAATATACAATTTAGCACCTATACCAAAAAAATATAACAGGAGCAAGTTATATCAAGAACACAAAGAATTATAATTTAAAAATATGCATTCTAAATAAATACCTGGCTACAATATACCTACATATTAATTTAAAGAGCTTATTCATAAAAAACTATTCTAAATGGTTATATACACAATCAAAAGTCCTTCAACCACTGTACATTATTTTTCAATTTAAATGAAGCATCTCGGGTAAGTAAATTATTTTATATTAGAATACTATATTGCTTTGGCGTAAATTCACTTTCAATAGCACTGTTCAAATGGTGGTTAATACATATCAACAAGTAATTTTAGCCACCAGCTAGTAGGTAAATTATTTTTATTTTATAACAAGGTCTCCTAGGTTATGTTACGCAGATGTTGATTTTAGGCTATATTCTCTATTAATTTGAATTTAAAATTAATCTGTACACTGATAGTATATAATTTGGATGTTTTTCTTAACATCTATCCATATTTTTTTAAATAAATAGTTATACCACTTACATTAGGACCTTTGAAAAGACTTGGGTTTCTTTCACCCCGTTCTTTATTTGCCTTTTTTCCAATGTAAGTCCCACTTATACAGCCAGGTACGAAGCAAGATCTATTATATAGGGTTTTTTTAATCACACTCATTGTTACATTGCTAATAGTTCAATAAAATAACTATAAATTTAAAAAAAACTAGTAAAAACACAGTTAAATCGTATTCTAACAATGCAAATGATCAATCTAACGCGCTTACAGTGCCTCTGGTGTCAAACCGAGAAACTTGCTTTAAAGTAGGGACAGAAATTTCAAATATGCCCATTGTCGATTCGCCTCCTCCTTCTAGCCTCCATAAGCGTAGCATTACCTAGTATAAAACCACTCATCTGTCGAGTTTTCGTGGTCACCGTTGCGATATACAGGGTGTCCCATTTTGATTGAAATCATACAGTATCTCCGTTATTAGTGAAGATAGAAGAATGCGGTTTGTAGAAACATGTCCTACCTTTTGTCAAACGGAAGATGATCTAAACAAAATTTTCATAGCCCTGTTCGTTTCTGCACTACAGAGGATTTTTCAAAATTTTGCAATTTAGGACATCCCCGTATCTCTGTTATTGAAAAAGATATCGAGAAGGCGAAAACTGTTTCTTGTAGATCTTTTTACGTATAATACAGTGGGGTAGTCTGATTTTCTACGAAAAAAATATTTTTGAAAATATAAAGTTTTGTTTTCCTAAATAGAACACCCTGTATATTTAAAAATCCTTTAATCTGGTTTGCTACGTGTTTCGCAAAAATATATATCCCTCTATATTTATTTCCACTATTTACTGCACTATTTAAAAGTTATCATTTTCTTATCAGTAGGCCATGATCGATAATCTCGAGCATATGAAATATAAAACCGCGAATATCTGCAAAACCGTTAAAAATGTTAAATTACCCTAAATACAAAAAGAAAGGTTCATTATTTTATATTCTCTATCTATTAAAAAAATAATATATAGTGTGTTCCATTTAAAAAAACGAAGATTTTTTTTTATATTTTAGAAAGTTTGGCGTAGAATTTTTAATATCCTGCATGATTTACGATTATCATATAATCAAGCAAAGTAAGTACAAACCATCTAAAGTAAATAACTAATATAGTTTTGATTCCAAGACAGTTCTTGTGTTTTTTCTTTAATATTTTTTTTCAAGAAAGGCAGAATTTTTTTTTTTATTTATTTATTAATATCTCTGAAACTATCGAAATATATTTACTCTTATCTAAGGATTATGTAAAGTGATCTGAAAAGATGCCAAAATTGCAATAATATAAAATTAAAAAAAACATCCCGGTCTACTCACACTTTTTTGGGCCACTCTATAGATTTTAAAACATTTTCCTGAAATATATCCTAACCTACATACTTTAGGTTTCCACTTGAATAAAATTCCCAAGTTTTTTATTCTAGGAGCTACGGATGCCCGGCGCACTATTGCCGGACCATGTATAAGAATCTGACTTATGTCTTTCATAAAAAGACTTTGTCTATTCCAGACTAAAAATTTAAATCACAAATCATTTTGAAAAAGACTTAAATTTTAAGTCTTAAGTCAGCTTTCGAAAAATTACTTAAAATCAAATGACTTAAGTCATTAAAATTACTTAAAATCAAATGACTTAAGTCATTAAAATTATTTAAATAAAAAAAATTGAGTTTTCTCTGAGCTTGCAGTTCTGTTCTTATGTTTATTTCATATGTCGCGGACATGTTTTACTGTATACAAACCTCGCCAATATAAGCCAAAACCCTTAAGGTAAATATTAATAATAAATAATAATCTATTCTTACTACATTGTACTTACAAAGCCTAGAAAAAATCTATAGTAATATGAAAATAATAATTAATACAATGAGATGTTCCCCACAAACTGTAAAAGTCGCTTTCATACCCTCAACATTATCTTTTGGATTAAAACGCCGCCGCATTCCTGATGACGTCTCCTGCTTGTCTTTTTCCACCGAGTTTTCCACTTTTGTCCCTTTCTCGTTTCTCTCTCACTTTTTCGTCATCCCTTTTAGGGCGACGAAAAACTACGAACAGACATCTCGAATGCGTCACGACGCGACGTCGATTTTTAAATATCCGCTCGACTAGGAAGCGGAGCTGCTTGCTCTCTTCGATGTAGCCGAATGTTATGAGAGGATTTCCAAAAGAGTCGACATACTTAAATATCGATTATTTTAAAAAATCACCATGTAAACAATATTTTCTAATGTTCTAAGAGTATTATTTATTTAATAATATATATATTTTAATGAACTGATCCTAAAAACAGGATCATCAATGTAATTGGTGAACCTGTGTTTACCCCAAAATGTACTGACCAAGATATATCTAAATACCAAAATAAATAATATTAAAAGAAGAAAGACAAACCTGACCTTAGGATTTGGTATTCAGTGTGTTAAATTCAGGAAGGTTATATTATTTATTATTATGGCGGGATGTTACTTAACGTTCAGTTATTTTACAACAGTTATTTGGAAATAAAAGGTCTTAAAAAAACTTAACAGTGGAAAAAAGCAGTCTGCTGGCCGCGATTACTCGTGATTTAAAGTCAGGATCACTGCCACAAACCGTTGCCGGTTTTAAATTTAAGCAGGTTTTTAGGTTTTTTATTATTTAGCATATAACAACCACTGCATAAACAGTAGTCTGAACAGCTTTTGAGAGTGCTTGTTGCAGTGGGTCGCTGTTTGTGACTAGAAGATGCGTCCTCACTGGAGTCGACACTGTCGTCGACCCTGTCTATCGACGCTGTCGACTTGGTGTGTACGTCTGTCCGTCTGAGGATCCCATTCGGGTACCTCTATCCACGTGCCGAGTTTTGATTCAATCGACCCATAAATAAGAAAAATCCTAATTATTTCGTCCATTTAGAGGCAACGCGGCAACGGTTCGTATCGTCGAGGGCGTCACCTTGTAGCCCGTCCCCAATTATGCCAAAATCAACTTACATTTTTCTTAAATATCAAATCGTTAGTCCCACCCTGATGAAGATGTAAACGAAACGACGTATCCAACTTTGCAGGGTGGGACCGTGTGCACGGTCACTCACATAGCCTACCCACCAAATTTGGTCGCGATCAGAAGACATCAACTTTTGACGTTTTTTTACGTCAAAACTGTCATAATAATGTTTTTGTTGGCTATGCGGACCCAAGTTATCCCTGTTAATTTCCTAATGTCATGGTCTCATCTCAGGTTTGGTCTTCTTCTAAATATCTTAATTCCTTGTGGGTACCATGTTGTAATTTTTGTGGTCCATCTATTGTCCGTCGTTCTTGCCTGGTCTTCTGCCCATTGCCACTTGAGGAATTTGAATCTGTGGATGACATCTATTACCTGGGTTTTTGTCGTATCCACTCTTTTCATTTACGGTCTCTCTTGGTTATTCCTAGCATATTTCGTTCCAAAGAGCGTTGTGCGACCTGCAGTTTCCTTATAATGTCCGTTTAAAGTAAGACTCCAGGTTTCACATGCGTAGGTCATGACTGGTCATCATCAGTCGAATTTAAATCAGACAATTTTTAATTTGATTCATTGATTAGGGGTTTCGTAATGCACAAAACTTAGTCAAAATATAATAAAAAGATGGCTTCAAGCCTCATCTATATACCGAGCTTCAGCCCCCAACTCATATAGGACCCGAGTTACGATGCTCCAAGATCGCTACCACTTTCCTTTCGCGTCTCGTGTGGTCACGGACTTCAATTTTACTCCCATCGCGCGTAAAGAAGTTTCACTTTTAAAAAACACCTCACTTTACTATACTTCATTGTTAGTCAGTACGCAGTTTGTCGGGTCAGCTATAGTTAACAATAAAATACACAAAATCATTTTTTATAACGATATAACGAATAACGATTACAATTCCAAGTATTATTAGAAATGACATTTTTCAACAAGTCACTTCAACAAGTCACTTTTTGTATTAACCCATTTAAACATAAAAAAAATAATTTTATAACAAGTTCATACTATTCTTCCGGCATTTACTTTGATCCCTATCACGTAGAAACCCTTTTCCACCCCCGTTACACCCACTCACCCACATTTCAAACCGCGTAAACCGCCCACGTCATACAAACTTGCTTTAACAAACCGTTTGCCGCCCCCAAAGCGAATCATGCTTCTTTTCTAAGCGTATAATTTCGCCGTGGACTCGTTTTGCCACCGTTTGACGTCGCCTTATCATAGCTCGTCATCGTCGATCACGATCATTAGGATTCGACCGGTGAGACGCGTCATTACGCAAAAATGACTACCTGTCACTCTCTTTGTTACTTGTCCACCCACGTGACCTCCGTTAGAGCGAATAGGTGGATATTACGGTGGGTAAGTATATGAATTTGTTCGGCGTCGGTATGGATATAGGTAGATCTTATAGGAGGTGGTCTTTCTAAGTGATGCATTCATTATTTAAACTCAAACGCGTTTGATGTGTTGCGTGTAATATATAGTTTTACTAAAATGATATTTTTAAATTGAAAATGACAATTTCTTCAGTCCCCTTCGAAATAAAGAATATTTAAAAGTTCGCCACATTTAACCAGAAGGTTTCGGATCACTTATTGATGATCTACTCTAATGGAACTCGAAAACATATTTTTCCAGCAAGACGAGGCACCGTCTCACGACTCTGAAATTATCAGTAATTTTTGCAGCAAATTTACTGTCTGCCTTTTACTTTTTACTGTCCTTGGTCCCTGTCCTGATCGGGTATTCTAAAAGGGGAACCCGAAAATGGGTGCCCAAACCAAATAGTTTTGCAGCCAAGTAGTATTAATGCAGACATGGAACATTTTTTAGTTTTTAACATGAAACATAACAGTTTTATAGAATCCAACGGTAGATGAACATTTTCATATACCGGGTGCGTCTCAAAAGTGGCTCGCCCCTATAACTTTTTATTTTTTCAGATAAAAAATTGAGATTTGGTATGTTAGTATATCACATAAATTAGGATTGATTGACGTATTCAATTGTTTTCGGTCTCTTCTTGTTGCACCGGAAATTTGATTTTTAAATGACACCCTCGGTATTTTGTTACTTTATTCGATAGAAAATGACATTCTGGATAGAATGACGTATCATATGTCAATTTTTGACATTTTCGCATATGGTTTATTTGAATTTTAACATGACGACAATTTGACTCGAAATATGTGTGTGGTATCAAATTATTCGTAAAAAATGCTTTTTTCAAATATGTTAATGAGTCACCCTCGTACCATTTGAAAAAATTTAAGATATGATTAAAATACAATTTGGGCATCTTTTGACCGGCCAGGACAAGACACTAAGAACATTAGACAATCAATTCTATTTTCCAAGGCTCCTTGACTAAAAATTACAGTATTTTTAAAACGACCATGGCACTCTAGATTGAAATTTAAAATGCAATTTTGTTTTAAGCAAAAATGTCAAAAGTTGACATATCATATGTCAATCTATTCAGAGTGTCATTTTCTATGAAATAAAGTAAAAAAATACCGAGGGTGCCATTTAAAAATCAAAAGTTGTGGTTATTTCCGGTGAAACAGGAAGGGGCCAAAAAGAATTGAATAAGTCAATCAATCCTAATTTATGTTATATACCAACATACCAAATCTCGTTTTTTTTATCTGAAAAAATAAAAAAATTATAGGGATGAGCCACTTTTGAGACGCACCTGGTATATCTTTTTATAAAATTACTTACCCAGCTAATTAATTTAGATCAACTGGCATTTTCACTAATAAACGTTTCCTACGCGTTCTACAATCAAGTGGAATGCCAAAACAAGTAAATCATATGTTTATTAAACTTAAATTCTCTGCGCCATCTATTATGAAAAGTTTAAATTCTCAAAAAAAATATAAAAACGTTCCTCCATTTAGATGTCCTTTTAAGAGGACAGCAGGCATATATTAATATGCCTGCTGAATTGGGTGAATTTTTAAAAACTATATCTCGTAGAGGAATCGAGCAAAATATATGCTATATTTTTGGAAATTTAATTTTAAGTTCTTTTTAATGAATTAAAAATATGTAGTGTGTCCAATATAATAAAAATCAAATTTTCTGTTCATAACTCTTAAATTATTTATCAATTTTAAAAGATTAATGAAATTTTAAATGATTTCTAAAAAATATTAAATTTTCCGTAACAAAAAAGTTTTCTGCAAAAAAGCTTACAGTGATTTGTTAAAAATTCACATTTTTGAAAAACACCCCGTAAAACACCCCGATATGGTAACAAATATCGATGTGCGGTTTTTACTATCATGTTTTTGTTAAAAATTGATCTCCAGACACTGATATTAGTTTTCGTCTATCTCCTATAGACAAGGATGTTTCCCTTTAAAAGTGTCCAATTAGTCCCACCCTATACAGTGTTAAAAGTAACAAGTTTTGGTGTATTGTGGTAAACGATTATTTTATTTTGATATTCGAAGTCTTTGTATCCAGAACTTTGGCAGTTAATTTAAGTATTTAGTTTAAAAAAATCTATTAGCTATTTTAATTTAAAAAAAATAAATAGATTATGTTTAAACAAAATATTTCTCGAAAAGCTCACCGGTTTGCATAACCAGATTAGTAGTTAGTAATCTGTGGATGTAAAAAGAACATTAAATAAACACAACGAAAATTAATTCATCTCAGTTTACTCATTGTTCCTCTACAATATGTACATAATCGAAAATAATCTACTCCCTCTTTCCTGCGACACTTGCAAGCCGAAAATCAATCTGCCAATGGACTCATTCGTCACAAAAAGTATCGTTTTTTTTCAACTTCCTTCCATCGGAAAAAACAGCCCTCGCCTCGACGTCCATTCTCGTCTCCGTCTTTCACCCCGATTTCCCGTCTAGGGAGCTTAGACTGCGTCTAAAATTAACCGAAGATAATCCCCTATGATGGGTGCATATCGACAATAGTCGATTATGTTTTATTCGCCCTCTTATACTGTTGCGTGGCAATTTTAAATCAAAACGGGGTGAAACGCGGGGTTATTTTGCGGATGGTTGGGGGTGAGCGAGGGATAAAGGGGAATCAGGGAGATTACGGAGGTTTGGCATCGAGAAAATAGAGAGCCTTGTTGGTGTGATTGATCAAAGTGGAAGTGAATGTCTACTATTAGAGGTTATTTTCATTTGTAAGCAAGCTAATAACACATAAAAAGACCGTATTATGGAATGATCTTTGGGAGTTAAAAACTCGAATTTGTACATATTTTTGATCTTTTGAAAAATAATTTATGTATTCATTGCAAAATTCTTATTGAAATTCTTATACAGTAGTGTCCCCGGATTTGGTCTTTACAAGAGGAAAAACTTTTTTATTTATTGACATTATTGAGAAAAATGCTATTCTTCAATAAAAAATTGTTGCTTTTAAAATGGGTTAATTCCCATTTATACTTTTCCAACATTTCCTTAACCAGTTTTAGACAATAATTAGAAAAACAATGACAATATTGGTTGAAATTTGAAGTCCTAAAAATTAAAACAGGCGTTTCTATGATAATAATACAACTTCGTTTTTACATTATTTTGAATAGATTGTAATTCTATAGAATTTTAATTAAAAAAAAAATGTTTTTTGTTGTTTTAAAAACGTTAAAAGAGAGGCACAACATTTATTTAGTTTAATGGAAAAGGTGATAATAGTTTTTTTTTTTTTTTTTTTTTTTTTTTTTTTTTTTTATTTAAAATGCTATTTAAAAAAAGGCAGAAAGCATAGTTATAGGTTTTGGAATACTATTCAAACGCCCATAATGTCAATTGTAAAAAAAGGTATAAGACCATGCATAAAAAAATGGCAATGTTTGGCATTTTGCGAAATGGTTTGAAGAAAAAAAGTTGAAGTAAAGAACGATAGGTGAAATAACGAATATCTAAAGAGACTATTGGAAAAAAATGTCGGTTTGTGAGAAATATCATCCATTACTCTCTCACACCGAGGGGGTGTCTCACTATTGGAATTAACATGTAACATTTTCTTTGGCAGTCGCTGGCAGTCATTGGCAGTCTTATGGCAATCACCTATAATAATTACAATGGCATCAATAGGTCAAGTCTTCTTCGTAGTCATTGGTAGTCGCTTGACAGTGAAAGCTAATTTTGGCAGTACGTGTACATTTTTTATCCGAGTGAGACACCCTGCCGCCTTCAACACTAAATAATATGGTGATAAATCATAAAATGGTAATATCAAAAAACAACTCTATAAACGTGAGTCTCGCTAAAGAACGATTGCGAAATTGGTTGATATAGTGAATTCCCATAGATGATGTCTATAATCAAACTTTATGTAAGCAGGGTGAGCTTAAATAAGTGGCAAATATTTTTAGGGGTAGTATATTTCGACCAAAAGGCAAACATGTTTATGAGTTTTTTTCGGCAAAAAAAAAATTGAAAATTTAGAAATTTGTTTTCAAATTTTTATCCTTGCATTTTTTATTTAGTTTTTAGTTAAAAATATTTTTTAGTTAATTTCTTGATAATACATGGCAGCATAAAGTAGTAAATGTATATGTAATTAAATTTAACAAAGAATGAATATCCAGTGTTTCTCAAAATTCAAGCAAAGAATCAATTTTTTCAAATTTTTCAGTAAAAATAACTCGATATTTGGACTTATTTGAAAAATCGGTAAAGAAGAAAAATATGGTTCTTTATCGAGATCTACCAGTTCCTGAAAATATTTGCACTTATTTTAAAAAATCTACAAAAAAAAAAAAAAAAAAAAATGTCCTAAAATGCTTAGTGTTGGAGATATAGAGTGTAGAAGTTTTATTTTTAATTTCGATTTCTCCAATAATTTCTGAGGTAACGTCCATATTCGGATGAATTGGTGTGTTGGGAGTATTTTTTTCGAACTGGGAAATTTGATTTATTGAAATGGACTCCTAATATTTGTAGGGGAGCGCCACCTACATAATATTTTATCTGTTTTGAAGTGTAATAACTTTTTACCAGTACCTGTATAAAACTACTGGAGTGCAAAATATTATAATATTCCGTGTTTTTTTTAACGTAAAAAATGTCCTCTGATAAATCACTACGATCAACCGTTCTCAAGATATTTTCGAAAAATGGAAAACAGGTCAATAAATATCATATTGACAAAAAATAAACGTTGTTAAACGTAAATGTTGAGTAGATAGTTTATTTCACTGAAAATCGATAGAATATTGGAAACCTTTTTATTTTTTTTAAAATTAAATCATGAAATTTTTCTTCGAAAAAATGATTGAAAAAAAAAACAGTTTCTATTGAACTTTGGCAACCAAAACATTTGAAATTTATGATTCAAGTTTAATACTATTTAGTCAACATGCACTCAATTTATTTCAATGACGACAGGTATTATTATTTCGATTTCCAAATATACTCGAGAACCGATTTTTAGAAAGAGACTTTTTTTTGCGTAAAAAAACCTCGTAAATGTATATTTTTTTTACTCAGTAGTTTCATACACTTACGGATGAAAAGTTATAGCTCTTCAGACAGTTAAAAAATATGTAGGTGGCGCCTCTACAAGTAGGAAGTCACAATTGGACCATCAAATCAAAACTTTCTCATGTCAAAAAACTGCCAGAACACCAATTTCATCCCAAATATTGACGTTACTATCAGAAATTATTTGAAAAAATAAAAATAAAAATGAAACTTCAACACCCTGTATCTCAGAACTAAGCAATTTAGGGAACATACATTTATACGAACTTTTTACCTTTATTTATCTAAAATTTGCTGCCCGAAGTTTCCGGAATACGTTCGGACCACCCTGTATACAATTTTTTTATTTTTTAATGTGTTATTTTTTACAGTAACTATTTTTGTTTTAATATATTGTTTTACCGAATAATATCTCAAGGCATTAACAATTCAAGCTTTCATCATTTTGACTCGGCTTGTACCTGTCTTACCTTTTAACAGACTTTTAATCAGAAAAAAAACTAATAATCGCTCCCAATAGATTTCCAGATTTTTCCAGCTTTTTGCTTTAATCTAAAGCGCATTTTGTTTTTTAAATTATAAATAAAAACGCAACATTAAACTTTTTCTCATCGTTTTTAAACGACGACCTTGGCGTTATCGCCGGCTCGTGGATGTTTCTTTCTCACGTGCCCTTTCTCGTTCTCTCTTTCTCTCCCTTATTTTAGCGCCCTTTGGGAGATCTCTCGCGGCGAATATTGTTATGGTCGCCTGCAGCCCCATCCCGGCGCTGTTGCCATATCGCGATTGATTGTACGTCGGGGAAATCCCGGAAATGGAGAGAGAATATCGTGCGAGATACAGGCTTCTAATACATTTTGGATGAACCGTGGACATCCACGCCAGCGCACATGAGGCGGACTGACGGGTTGTTTGTAGAGTACAGAAGAAGAAAATGTATTTTGTTATAAAAGATCAATATTTCTACACAGTGCAATCGGTGCATGTTCAATTTAATCTAACCAATTTTTAATTTTTTTGTATAAATATATTAAAATACTTGTTTATTTAATTTAAAGTACTCATGGTAATTGACAGAGAGAGGATTAGGTATTCTGTGAGGGTAGGTGGTCTCCGCTAACTGAGATGTGAACCACTTGAGAGAGTTCACCACAAGATTCTAATTGAATTGATGAGAAGAAGGAATATGTGATCACATAGTGGAGACTATATATGTATCTATTGGTGTAGAGAGTATCTATGTATATATCAATTCGATGATGTTTCGAAACAATTCGTGTACAATAACCTTCAAAAATTAATTTTTAAAGTAAATTTTATTGAAACACTCCTTATTACTTCCGTAGTGAAATCAATTAAAATAATGCATTACCTATAACACAACAAAATTTATAGTGATTAAACAAAGCCTTATCAAAACACGTGCAGATGAATGAACGGGTATCACCATTGAAAAAACTAACAATTTCAAAACAATGCTTATTTTTTTCCAAGCTACATTTAACAGCCGCAAATTTAATCTTTGGGTATTGACGAAAGTCCGGTAACAATTTAAAAAGATAGTAATCTATAAGGTTGGCGGGCCGTGAGAATAGTAGTTTTCAACTTTTTAAGTGCTACTGAAGACAAGCTGAATAGTTAGACATCCTTGTTTTTCTTTTCAATATTTACGCTACTTTTTCTTATCTAAAGCAGAAAACTATTTTCTGTAAAGTTCAAGGGGAATTAAGTGACGTATCTGTTACATTCTCGAGTCAAGACAGGTCAACACAATTGACAAGAATTTTCTTTTATTCGTATTGACTGATTTATAGAAAACTACTCTTCGACACTGTCTCCATTTAATTGGTAGACAATGCAGACAGCATACGTGCACCATTTTTGCCGGCCTTTAAGAGTTCCCCGGTTTTGGATTAGGTTGGCTCTGCCAAGAATTTCTTGACATTCATTTCTGGGATTTTAGAACCCCCTTTTCCCTTTCCCCCAGTCCTGGAACCGTCATACTCCCTAACCTCATGAATGTAGAATGTGAAATGTTTAGAAGGGGAAGTTAATCACGGCGACCTTACAGAATCTACTGAGTGTTCCCCTTTTTTGAGCTATAACCAGTTAACTCATCATACAGACTATAACTCATCATACAATCTCAGGGCTTTAACAAAAGCCAGTACTGAGAACAGCTCCACAGAGGCCAGCTCTCCATCCTCGACATCAGGCGTACCAAAATTCATGGCAAGAATGGTCGCCGTCTCGGCGCAAACTCAGTGATAAAGGTTGTTCTGGTGTTTTCCCCATTTTCCTACAGAATCTGCATTCGCCGTTGTTTCTCAGCTTCAGCCTACTGAGGTTGTTCGTCTGAGGAGAAGTGTCACTGTTTAGAAACCCTCCCGTGAAACACCGAAGATTGTTTTTACTTAATTTTTTTTTTTTTTTTTGGATTTTTCTCGGTCGTAAAGTTCTGAAGGAACTTTTTCGAGTGTCCTTAGACCGTTGGAGGATACCAATTCCAAGTTACGGGATAGAGTCTTCCAGAGTCTTCAGTTCCGCTTTCAGTTGGTTCCGGTTTGGAAAACAGAACGGTTCTGGTCCAGTTTAGTGGAGTGTGTCGCTCCTTTTCTAGCAGATCATTTGCTTTTTCCATTAACCTTCTATCCCTGGTGAGCAGGCACCCAGAGTAGGAGGATTTTTTTTTTTTTTTCTTTGTCTAATTTGTTGACTTTCTCTAGGCATTCGTTGACCAACTTAGAATTGAATGGTTACTGAGTTGATCTCTTTTAGTGCTGCTTGACAATCGGATGGGTTGGAAATTTCCTGTTTTCGATACGTAATTTCTGCCTAAAGGATACTAGGGGAGGTTGCCCACTGGTTCGGAGTATTTAGTTTTCGGCCAAATACTCCTATCTCTGTCCCTGCTTTAGTTTTGGAAGCATCAGTATACC
>NW_022147166.1:762956-815045 GCF_002938485.1 Sitophilus oryzae
TCCTTTCCTGCAGAATCTTTTACCTTTATGTTTCCATTTCTTTTTAAATGTAAATCAGATAGTTATAAATTATAAAATTTTTTTTTTTTTATCATATATTAATATTTTATTTTTCAACATTTCTATTATAATCACTACACGGATCTATAAAGCTCTAGAGCCAAGCCCTATAAGGTACAACAACGTAAAACGATATTATTAATTTTATTTTGTCAGAAACGACTCCAGAGTATGTACTTTGAGTAAAGTTTTATGTCTAGCCCCACCCTCCTTTCCAACTCTGGATCCGCCCCTGTGGCTACATACATTTGAGTTTTTTTATTAATCTTGGATATTATTCCGGTATTTAATATTTTACCGTGCAAGTTGGTTGACCTGATAAGAACGTTCTGGCTTCCCCACCAACCATACAGCGTATTCAATCCTAAAGTCTCTTCAAGTACAAAAATGCATTTTTAATATACGAATTGAAGGTTGCAAGGTAAAACTAATGAATGTCGATTTTGATTGACCAAGCTGAAATGTCGTCAACAAGCCTTTTACAAGTTGTTGAATAATTAATTGCTTCACCGTTTGTCACAATGTAGCCAACCTTGGTTTTTGTTCGTTACGTATAACAAGACATACGTAGCATTAAAGAATACTTTCTATTTTGTCTTTAAGCCTAGGTCTTAAAGCGATTGTTTGACAGAAGTGTTACTTTTCCTAAAAGATAAAGGAAATTCACTGTCTGGATATCCAATATGGCCATCTTGTACGTAAGAGTCTAAGCATTGGCAGATATATTCTCTCTGATTGAATGATTGAAGAATAAAACACTAAATCACCACAATATACCAAAAACACTTTTACTTTTGCATTGGACGCTCGTTTCGCTAAATTTTTTGCTAACCATGTTAGCAAACATGGTTAGCGAACATTATTGTGGTGATTTAGTGTTTTATTTTGCTGTGTAAATACCAAAGGTTCCAACCTCAACTGTAAATGGTTCGAGACTAACTTGTCTCTTCAAGGGTCTGCGGTGACCATCGTGGATGGATGCATATTGAAAGGTTCTATATATAAACTGGCACTTGGAAAGGGAAAGGTGGAATCTGCACTTTGAAAAAATTCCGATGTTTCAAGAGCTACAGTAATGTAACGGCAACACGATATCAAAAATCCTACAGAAAGAGGTGTCTAAGCATTTGGGTACATTGCAAACTTCTTTTAAAGGCTACTTTAACTTAGAATCTCTTGAAAATAAAACGTGGGTGCGGGGTCCATTTATAATCGACACGAATAATATTAGCGATGGAGATCACATTAAAGATGATTTAATTGACATGAGATCAATAGAAGTTTTGAAAGCTGAAGTTCATGCAAAAGATCTTGGCAGTCTTGGTGTTCTTTAAGTCAATCTTACCCTCTTCTTGTCGAGCGAGCTATGTCCGTTCTGATCCAATTTGCTACTACGTAGCTTTGCTGAGGCAGGGTTCTCGGTTCTCTGGTCTCAATAAAAAGAAAAAGTCGCAACCGATTGAATGTCGCAGATGATATGCCCCTTGCCTTGTCGAAGATAACCTCACAATTTAACTCTCATTGAGGCTAAACAGCAGCATCCTTCTCACTAATTTACGTGTAATAAATCTACTAATAAACGCTTTTATGTAAATAAGGCTTTTTATTTCTCATTATTTCTGGATAGGGGTCCGAAGGTACAACCAGGAAAAGTAGTCCGTGACTGCAAAAAGCTTAAGAAACCCTGCTCCAGACGTATGTTCTCTGTGAAAACGAGCCATCTCTTGATATAGTATCGCATACCTAGGTAGTAGAGTATAGTCATTGAGGAACGGCATCTCTGAGATGTCCTACTATAATGACTTTAATGATTCTTTATAAACTAAGTTTGTTCTAACATACCACTTTACGATTGATATTGACCAATCGGATAGACGCTGATTAGTTTGTTCTATTTAGTTTGGTTAAACGATGTAACCTTATGGCATTTCAAGAAAAACTTTAATCTGTCCTTCGGGCGTCCGCACATAGACGTTTGCTCAAAATGTGAAGAACTGGGAACAAAACTTAAAGATCCACATCTCAATGATACAGCGAAGCGAGTGGTATCTGCAGAACTTATTGTCCACGAAAGAAGAGCTAAGAAATTTTTTTTTTTAAAGATTGAATCGCTTAGATTCCTATGCGCAATGAAAAAGTTATCGCCTTATGTTTCGACTACATGCAAAACCTTCCTCTTCCTTGTATACCTGTCCAAGAAATTTTCTATTACAGGCAATTGTAGGTAAATTAGTTTTGTATCCACAACTTTAGCACCGAAAAAGCTACTTTCTTTTCGTATCACGAAGGCGAGGCGCATAAAGGACCAGATGAAGTTTGCTCATTTTTACACGATTATCTATCAACGCACTTAATATCTAACATTGTTGAAGAGCTATACCATTTTTGTGATGGATGCCCTATCCAAAACAGGAATAATACTATAATACGGTTTCGCAGGCCTACACAGGAAGATTTTAGGAAAAGCATCAATCTATTTTCCTCAACGTGGCCATTCGTTCAACGACTGCGACAGATATTTTGCTACGGTGAAAAGAAAAATCCGGCGCTACGACCGTATCTATAATCCCCAAGAATATGAAGACCTAATCGTTCAATCGTCCACTAAAACAAATTCAATAAAAAGTAATATGGAATCAAAGAAAATAAGGCGAATTTTGCAGTTAATCAGTATTATGAGTTTACCTTTGATTGTAAAGAACCCAGCGTTATAATCAGCGTTGAACTCAGCGTTGTAATCGGAAAACCGTACATCGATAACGTGTTGAAGGAACGCTTTCTTCTTGCAAAGACTATGCAGAATGATACTCCACCTCTGGTCATTCCTAACTGTCAAAACAACCCAGCGTATCAAGGAAAAATACATATCAATGAGAAAAAAAAAAATCAATTCTTCAATATATCCTAGAAAATTTAAAGCATTCTTTACGATGAGATCTGTGAGCGGCTTACTACGAATGCAGATGAGCCACCAGAGGAAGGATATTAATGTGTCTCCGATTTTGTTCAAAGTGTCTGTTGTAGTTTCTATGCATTTGTATTATTAATAAAGCAATAAAATTTTCTGCTAAAAAATGCTGCTTTGTTTGGTTTCTTTGAGTTTTTCGTTGGGTTCATTTTGAAAACGGGTCATCTCAAAACTAAAAAGGATAAATTTCAAACACCCTGTATATCACAAACTAAAAATTTTGAATTATAATTTTATTTTTTATATTATATATTTTTACAGTTGGAGGTTGGAATATTTGGTTTTACACAGCAAAATATAAAACACTAATAAATTCACTTCTGGTAGTCTGCTAATTTCCACATTATAATCAAACTTAATAAATTAATCTAACTTTTACATTACAAACTACAAAAGAACAAGAAAATGCTTAAACTACAAGAAACAAAACTTCGACACAGTGTAATAGATCAAACGGATAAAGAATATAAAATACTTAAATGCATCCAGAAAGAAAATATCTGAAAAATTATCTAAACAACATTTTTCTTATCAGTGAAAAGCATCGACATCGTCGGCCTTGCGGAATATGTCGGGTATTTACAATGATCGAATTGTATAATTACCAGCTTTTCTAGCATATCTAATAGACACAAAAATATCTGGTCGATTAGTAACCAATTAGCAGTCCCAAAATTATTGATTTTATTTTCTGTTTTATTGGCTGCTTCTAAATTCAGAGTAACAAAAATATTTTTCTGTAGTAAAGACCGTGAAATTGGCCGCCATCTGGTGTTTTACATCCATAAACGTCTTAGGTTGAGCTACTTTTAAAATTCATATACAAGGGTTAAATCCATTAAATGATCTTTGAAAATAATTCTGTTTTCGCTACTTTACTAATGAACGTCTACAAAACAAACAAGCATTTTTAGAACATTTATTACAAAATAATGCAGCAGCCTATAATTGTTATTAATTTTATAATATAAAAAAAAAAAAAAAAAAAAAATATTATTTTAAAATTTTCTTTGTTTTATTTGTAGCTTCCAAGGTATACTGTGTGTACTTTGTGAGTTATAAGTAGCATGTTCATGGTAGTAAATTGCAAACAAAACTCCTGAATTCAACAACACTTCCTCAGATGTATGAAGCTCCTTAACAGCGCCTTCAAGTCGCAAGATTTGTAGTTGAATAATTTTGAACACTCGTCTAACTATAATGTACTATAAGAACTTCTAGTTTGAAAGCGATTAAGGATAATGGGTAATTAATACCTATTAATTGCTATTGCTGTTTAGTCATCAATATAAACAACTTAAGCTCAGAATAGAGCGATTTTTTAAGGAATAGTAGTTTTTGTATTATCTGAGTTAGAATGATTTAGGTAAATAATATTTAAATGCGCATTTATCGTTAATTTTTCACTTTCTGGTATTTTGGTTTAACTGGAAATATGTATCAATTAGCATGTTTTGAATAAAATCGCCTGTATGTTTTGTGAATATTTTGATTTGATATGTATAAAATATAACTGCTGCCTGGAACTTATTAACTAAGAACACGGTATATCGCTAGTGGTAGAAAAAATAATTTTTAGAGGTTACTAGTTTATTTTTCCAGTTTGGTTCATGGTTATTTCCTCATCCGCCACCCAATGCGTCCGATGGGAGTTTGGAGTTCTCCCCACGGATTTTCTCAAAACGGACTACGGAAACATGGAATATCTCAAAATCTGCGACATTGACTGATTTTGATGTTATTACAAATGGTTGCAATTAAGTATTATTCCTAATCTCAAATTGAAAACCGCGCTCTCATTAGCTACTGTAATTTTGAGTTACATTTTAATTTTTAACCCTCCTGCATCCCCTTACTAACCCTCTACCCCCACCAAAAACTAATGGCCAGATTCTCAAGTGTTTCACTATTTTGCAGCCATATTTAGTTAAAACTGCTTCATGGTTTTGAGTTATCGTGTTACAGATTTGACAGATAGACAGGACAGACTAGATACAGAGAATTATGATAACTTTTAATTTAGGTCATTTATACCCAACTCATTTTGAGGAAATTAAAAAAAAACTTTTTTTGTCTATCTATTAGCCTACCATACCTGTTGGCATGGTCTGGCTAAAAAATAGCCTTATGAGTTTTATTAAATTTGGACCTGGACATCGAGAAAATACTGGTTTGTTTTTAATTGAAAACAAAATTGACATCTATAGATATACAAAAAAGCAATTAAGAGCTAACATTTTTTAAGGGATTCTCAAATGAGGAACCCTGCAAAACACATAATGAGAATGGGACACTAAGAGCTACAAAGATGAGGTTGCTTCATCACTGTTCTACTTTATTTTATGAAACTAAAGATGCTACATATAGATTTTTTCTAGCCTCTCAGTTCCTGGAAACATAGCGAAATCTGAAAATCCTTTCTACTTCCTGGAACAATTCTCCTTAGTATCTTGGCTATCTTATAACTTATCGAAAAGGTGAAGACTGAATCTCATAGTTTTCTATAGATTTTAGTATGTAATTAGATTTTGCTGCTAAGTTGCAGAGCTAGGTTTAACATAGTCAGCCAGTTGAAAATCGGCGGCAAAATCAAAACAATCGAATAATATATCTGGATGTAAAAATGCATTTTTACCTTTGTTTTGAAAAAATAAGCATAGAATATCTTGTATTTTTAAAAGTTCATGACGACGTTCATGACAAAGCAAATAAAATAAAATAATATATACAGTGTCTCACTTAAAAAATGTAAGTTTGAGCTCGTTACTTCGAAAATTACAGCTTCCAGCAAAAAACTAGTTACTACTTCTAATTTCACGTAAAATACTCCATGGACCTAATTCTACCTTTGATAAGTTATATGATAACCAAGTTGATGGAAGAAAATGGAAAAGCATATATTCCTTTGAATCTGCACTGTATCTTTAGAAAACCAAGGGAGTGTAACAAATCCGAGTGTAGCATCTTTAGTTCATAAAAAAGAGCAGTAATGTGAATAATTCCAACTTTGTAGCTCTACTATAAACGATAAACCTCATAAAAACACCCCTGTACAGTAGGAAAGAAAAAATTGAAATATCTGCTATCTATCTAGTTGTACTAGTTGTATCTAGAACCTACATTTAGGGTTTATGTTTTATAATCGTAATTTTTTGACAACGGTAAAATTTAAATAGAAAAACTAATTCAAGCTGAAACCCATAGACTCTTTTACAGTATGTCTCGGATTGTCTTTACAAGAGGAAAAAAAACTTATTTGTTATTGAAATTTTGAAAAATCTGCATTCATTACAAAAATTTAGTTTGTTCTAAAATAGTTAAACCCGTTCATACTTTTCCAAACTTCCATACCGTTTTAGAGAAAATGTAAGAAAACCTGAAAAATATATTTGAATTTTTTCTTAGTCCTAAAAATTAGCATGTTGTAATATCTAATATCCATTTCTATCCTTTTGATATATTGTTATTGATAGAATTTTAATTAACGCTTCATTTTGGCTGTTTTAAAATATTAAAGGAGCACAAAATTTGTATAGTTCAATGCTACGGAAAGGGTAATAATAGTTATCCGAAAATATGATATTTTTAATAACAGCAAAATATATGATGCTAATAAAAATTAGTAAGAAATCCATCTATCAAAGAATGAAATCGAAATGATATTACTATAGAACCGTCCCTCTTTGATTTTAGGACCAATAAATTCAACCATATATATTTCTACAAGTTTTTTTTAATTTTATTTTATTAGTGTTTTGATTTTTAAGGCTTTTTTGGAAAAGTATAAACGGATTTAAACCCATTTTAGAACAAGCAAAAATTTTATGAATAATCCGGGGACATAGTGTATACTAAACCCAAAGTAGGAAAATATTTTTCCCTTTCCATATTTTACGTCCATCTCCATATAACTCTGTTGGAGAAATGGTTACTATAAACTTTATTATGTTATATTTTTAGTAAGTGGTCCATAAATGTTCATTTTATTTTAACGTTTCAATGGATTTTAGCTTCAAAGTATTTACAAAAAGACTGTGTTCTTTTACTGAAATGCCTAAGTATTCTTTTCATATCAACGGCCATTTAGGGTATCTAGGGCGGCATTATGTTGAAACAGACGTAACAGAGGAGCAGGTGTGCCGGGGTTGTAATACGGATGTTGATTTTTTCTGGGTGTTTTTTTGAAAGGTATTTAGTTACCTGTTGAGGTTGGTTATGGTTAGAGAATAACCCGTATGCGCGTTAAGGATCGGCGGTTATTAGGAAACATTTTGTTTTTATTCCTCTAATTCCTTATTGCCGGGTGCTCCATTAAATCTTGGAATACAAGATTTTTCTTGTCCATTATTATTCCTACCTATTAATTAGTTGTAGGTAGTTTATAAAATGTGATTTTGAACTAATCAGTTAAAAATGTAGCACGCCGAAACAAAACGATATAAATAAACAAACCTTTTAACCTATGTGAATTCATAATAAATAAAAATCCTTTAGTGAGGGGAAGGAGACACGAACCTCACAATCTTTTAAATTCATTTATTTCCAAAATATAATTTTAGTTAATGGGATGTTTCGGAATTAATTATATCAAAATTGTTGAATAGGTAAGTGCTTCAAAGGAAACCAAATAAAATAAACTGACTTTGTATATATTTATTTAATAGTACAATTTTAATAAAAATGTCCTAGTTCAAAAATTCATATTACATATTTTTCAGCAGCACTTAATTTGAATACAAATTAACATTATAAACAATGATTATAACTCAGATGAAAGTAAAGTCTGAAAAACTTGAAAATAATGCAACTAGAAGAAAAAGAAATACTGCTACCAAAGGAAGTCAAATAACTTCTGTGAAACAGACATATTAAGACATTACCAGTAAAGCCACAAAGGCTCGAATGACATGTAGAAGATTGGCGAGAAATGTTAAGGCTACATCCTTAACATTTTGCGCTGGAAGTATGCCATGATAGCAAAACCCATGATTACTTATGGAGCAGTTGCTTTGGGGTACGTAAAATAAAGAGCGACGTAGAGCAAGGCAAAACCTGTGCAAAACACAGAAACTGGCATGCATCATACAATGAGGGTTATTCCAGATCTAATACCACTGCAAATTGTCATCGGTAGATAAGCCAATGCGACAATGATTAGAATGACCATTGACGGAAAACAGTACTGGCATAATAGTCCAACACTCAGTGGATGACAGACCAAAGATATACAGGGTGGTCCGAACTGTATTCCGGAAATTTCGGAACATATTCTGCAGATAAAAATAAGTAAAAAAGTTCGTACAAATGTATGTTCGAAAATGCTTAGTTTTAGATACTTAGTTTTTAGATACAGGGTGTAGAAGTTTTTATTTCGATTTTTTCCGAGGAATTTCTGAGTAACGCCCAGACACTTAATTTTCAGCCAAATATTGACGTTACTTCAGAAATTATTTGGAAAAAATTGAAATGAAAATGAAACTTCTACACCCTGTGTCTTGGAAACTAAGCATTTTAGGACATATATTTATACGAGTTTTTTTACTTATTTTTATCTGCAGTAGATGCTGCCGAAGTTTACGGAATACAGTTCGGACCACCCTGTATAACTTTGAAAAACAGACCATGCCAAAACGTGGTATAGTGAGGCTTTCAAAACCAAAGCTGGAAGGTATAGAAATATTTGGGTCTAAAACTAAATACTCCGATCCAATGGGCATCTACCTCAGTATCCGTCAGGCAGAAATTTACGCCACGACATCTTTCGGTATCCTGTAAAAACCGAAGAAACGTCATTGCCGGAAACAGTCCTGGTAGAATTGGCATCTCAGGAGTATGGAACAAAGAAAAAAGGAAAATTCCACTCCTTCATCTCCCAGTGGATGACGTACCAAGAATGTATAACTTTGAGAAACACTCCACTATAGTATTGACCAATAAAAAGGAGTGGAAGAGAGAAGCGTTTGTTCAGCAGGTAAAAGACCATACCATAACGGGCTATACTGATGTTTCCAAAACCAAAGCAGGAACAGGGATGGAACTATTTGGACCGAAAACTAAATACTCCCAACCAATAGGCACCGAGGAAAGATGCGTACAAGTTATCTTAGATAAGATCTATCAGAAACAAGAAATAGCCATGGTATGGGATAGTCAAACAGCCTTAAAAGCGATCAACTCAGTAACTATCAATTATTCGAGGAAGAATACCTAAAGAAGCTGAACAAATTAGACAATGGAATTGAAGTTCTCCTACTCTGGGTATCTGTGTATTTCGTATTATTTTAAAAATTTCATTTAATTATTTCTTGATCAAGTTTTGACGTTGGTGATTTTAAGAAAAGAATTTGGTTCATAGACTGTTTTGTATAATATATTTAATTTAAGCAGCTCGTTTTTCAAACTTTACGCCGTTTGATATTATAGACTTTTTATACATTAGGTTGTTCGTAAACTTCCTTCCATTATTCAGTGATGACCAATGGAGGCTAGTCATAGTTCATAATAACTACATTTAAAACGTATTACCTTCAAACAAACAATTATTGGTTAAAAAATAAAATTACGTCAAAATAAAGAAACCTATAAGTAACAGATGTATTATAGATTTCCTTCCGATTTTTTTTTCAATGCAGAACAATGAGCTCTCCACAATCCAACTGCGACTCTGTTGGACCTTCTTCATACCAAACCGCCTGGTATTTATCGCTCTCTTTCAGTGGCTTCCGCTTCCTTCCGTTACAGGCCCTTCGTTCGCTCAAGCAGGTATTCAGACATCGGTTTAGCGGACGTTGCCAGATTTTCTAGATCAAACAGGGAATAAATTTGATTTTTTATCAGTTTTAAAAAATAGGAATGCTTATTTTTTTATTTTATATCGAAAGGGTCTAGATTTTTAGTTACTTTCAGGACCAGTAATAGAGTTCTTTATTTATAACTTTACTCGTTCAATCACAATATATTTTTTTATATTCTAAATAAAATTTAAATATTCAAACATGGACATTCTGGAATTTAAAATAAATTAATTTGTAAAAGAAAATTTTTTTATTTTTTATATATTTTTTGTCATTACATCCTCTAATTACAAGAGTATGATCAAACTCCGGAAAAAAGGAGATACCACAAACTGCAACAACTAGAGAGGGATTGTCTTTTTAAACACCGTTCACAATATATGCAATATATCATCTATTGCTTATATTGTGAACAGTCGACAGAATCCGAGGTTTGTATCCTTTAAGGGCTTAGGCACTCCACTATTATTAGCAAAATTATAATAAATACGAAAAAATAAGCCCTTAATTACCTTATTTTTATAACACGGATACAGTATAGCCCTCTTGATTATGACTATTCTAATAAAAAATGGAGTAGAAACGATTAGTTTATTCTAAAATCGGCAATATACCAGAATACCATAATACCAGATGTATTAATATCTAATAATTAAGATATCAATGACTGTGAATAGGAAACGATGCCTCAGTAAAGTCTTGGTAGGCTTTGGAAAAAAGTTCCTTTTGACGTAATAGTATTTTATCTGTAAAACACAATACAGAAGGTTTTACATTAATACATTCACAGTAATTGAATTCCGAGGTAAAAGTCTCTGTATACTCCACTATAACTTTGGTTTGAAAAAAGATATGAAGATGCGGTTTTCGTTGACTTTTTAAGCTGTTAATACCACCTAAAGTCACTTATATACACAATAATATTCATGTATCAGTAAAGTTACGAACTAAAAATTAAGAAAGAATTAAAAATCATTTTGTATTGATTTTTAATAGGTTTTTTGGATTGGAAATTGATGAATTTAATGTACTTTTGTATTTGTCTAAATTCTATGCTCAAAGAATTTAATTCTGTTACAATAATATTGGTATTTTATAAATAATTAGACTATAATTCATTGCAGTTCTTCCTATATTTTCTTTTTTATATTACACTCATCGTTATTCTATTCTTACCAGCTCCCATATGGAGGTAGGCATGTATAATTTTCAGTAGAAAAATGAGAGCATATCAGTTCGTATTATTGATATTTGTTTTATTTCCAGTGTAGAGAATTTCTTAGTAAATCATTGCCTTCATACCGAGAAAACATTGGATTTTTTATATGAATCATTTGGTATTTTATATTTATCGAATCAGTATCCTTCAACATTACACATCCGCGTAGAAATGTTAAAAATAAATATAAATAATATTGTAAACATAATTTATAAAATTAAGTGTGCGTACTTAGATACAAATGGTGTTGTTTTTATCATGAATTATTTAAATTTATGATCTGAATCTTAAGAAACAGTTTTACAACTAAAAATTACAAGTTATTTCGAATTACATTAAGTCCATTAATAGCATAAATTCATGCATGGATATTAATATTCTATTTCCATTTTAATAAAATATTTTAAATAAAAAATTTGAGTTACAGTTGTATATTTTTCGTATATTATTATTTATATAGAGCATATAATAGGTTAATTATAGTACAAGTTGGGTATACTTTTAAAATATAGGGGTGATGAATGTATTCCAAATCCAATATGGCGCATTTGGAAAATATTGTCTACCAACAATCAGTTTATCCATTAAAATATTATTTAAAAGGAATTTCTCGCTTGATTTTTGATTAGGATGTGAAACTAAATAACTTATTATTTAGTTTAATTAAGCTAAGGAATTAAAGAAAACAAAATTAATGTTAACGATCCACTAATACTACAGAAACAGGAAGTTTCGAAGTTGTAGATCAATATAATGTGTTAGATTTGCCTCCTTATGTTATACAGGGTGAGTTTCCTACGAAGTCCTCTATGGGTACCTCGAAAACTACTGGAGATAGAGAGTCGGTTAAATGGGGAAAGAATTGCAGTTTTGTGGGGTCATAAACATGCGCCTTTCATATTTTCGAAAAAGTTTATGGTTTACTAGATATTTCGAAAAAAAACAAATTTCGGCTATTTCAAAAATTGTCCCTAATTCCATTATAATCTATTTTAGACAAAAAGTTTTCAGATAAAAGTTGTCGGTAATCACATCCTTAATGAAATCGTGTTTTCCGTTTTTTTTAAGCCTGCCATTTTTGACATATGACACAAACATATATATTTTTTAAATGGAAACCATAGTTGGCCATGACTTCATGAAAAGCGTCATTTTTTAAGCTTTTCAGCGATATAAGCTATAATATGTTTTTTTCGAAAAATTATAGCCAATTCTTATAATTTTTAAACAATTTCACTTAGTTAGCCATGGGAACAAGATCAATCGTATTTCCTTTCAGTAATGTGAAACGGTCACATCTAAACTTTGTAAATTAAAATAAACAATTTGCGAGGATACGTTGAACGGTGAACGTTACTTACGTTTTTTAGAAAAGTTAAATTTAGATACTCGCGCATCAATAGAGTGGTTCGAACATGACATTCATGATGACACTCCCCCTCATAATGAAAGAAATGTTAAATATTATTTATATAATAATTATGCAAATTCAGAGATAGGAAGAGGTGGACCAATTGCATGGGCCTCCTCGATCACCTGACCTATCTATTTTAGATTTTTTTATGCGGTATGGTTAACAACAAGGTTTACAAAAGAACTTATGATTTAAGAGAGGCACTCGAAGAGGCGAGGCGGTACGGGAGATGTTTAATAAAGTCGACCGGCCGTTCTGTGGGAAAACCTTGTAATTCAGTTTTAAAAAGATGCATTTTATGTACTCAAAACAATGGCAGTTTTTTTGAACATTTGCTAAAATAACTTAAAGTGTATGTAGTGATATTATTTTTTTTTAATTTTAGTTTGTGTAATTTATTGTCTTTATAAATTGTAAAGTTTACAATTTATAAAAAACCGTTTGATAAAATATTCTGTCTTTTTATAAGATATAAACCATAACAGAATAAGAATACCATACCAACTAAGTGAAATTAGTCAAGAAAGATGAGAATTGGCTATAAGTCAGTAATTCTTCGAAAAGAAAACATATTATAGCTTATATCGCTGAAAAGTTTAAAAATGGCGCTTTTTATGAAATCATGGCCAACTATTGTTTCCATTTAAAAAAACATATGTTTGTGTCAAAAATGATAGGCTTTCGAAAAAATCGGAGAGCACGAATTATTAGGGATGTGATTATCTACAACTTTTATGTGAAAATTTTTAGTCTAAAATAGATTATAATGGAATTAGGGACAATTTTTAAAATTGTCGAAATTTGCGTTTTTTGGCATATCTAGTACCCCATAAACTTTTTCAAAAATCTGAAACGCGCATATTTATGACCCCACAAAACTGTAATTCTTTCCCCATTTAACCGACTCTCTATCTCAAATAGTTTCCGAGATACCCAGAGAGAACATCGTAGGAAACTCCCCCTGTAGATGAAATGGCGTTTGCAGGTTTAGGACCAGGAAATAAACAGTCTTTTATTTAAAAAATTGATTAACTTAATTAATTTTGACAAATTGGAGAAATCTTCGAGCCCCATCACGATATTTTGACGACGTTTCGTGCACTATGAAACCCCATCAATGAATCAAATGTGTTTAAATCGATCAAATTGCAGTAAGATCAGGGGTGGCTTTGTATCCAAACTTTGCAATACTGATCGGAATATTGAAGTATACAAATTCTTTACCCCAAGTGTGCTTTCAAGTCGTTATCTTTATCAAAATTAAACTAGATTAGATTCTTCGAGGCTATCAACCTAATCCACTGCGACCTTTATCAAACAAATATTGTCATATTGTCCATATTTTCATCTTCCTGAAAAACTTTTCGTTGAATCCGGCAACGCAGCTCATCCGTCGACCGTTTAACACCCCGGTCGTACGTGTGAGAACATCGGCTTTGTGCCGTTTTCACTCGATCCGATCCGTGGGAATGGATGTGAGTGACTTTGTTGCCCAGCGCGGAGTAGCGTTCTTCGTTGAAAGGGCGCAGGAGGGTGACCGCGCTGTGTGTTGGTGGGATAATTGTTTTTTTCTACGGCCTATCCATCGACACATGCCACCGAGCCGACAACGGTCTTGAGGACGAGACGACCGGAAATACACTCGTCCTCGTCATTATCAACGGCTTATTAACGAATTATTCGAGTTTAATAGGTTTACACTTCACCTGTTATATAAATAGCCGATAAGTTTCAATCGTATGCACAGGGTCTGACATAAGTTTGTTTGAAGGTTTTGGACACAGTTTAAAGAATATATACATTTTTGGGCTTGTGAAGTTGGTTTACAATGCAACAAATTTGTCTATTTTTTCGACCTATCCCTTTTGTTATGAAAATAGATTAATTAAATACATAAAACTTTGAAAATTTCTCGGCAAATTATTATATGATTAACTACTAAAGACCTTATATGTATAAGGATGTCATGAAGCATATAAGGACATGACATAATTGAAGATAAAAAGTTTGGTACCTAACAATTCGATTTGAACATGTACAGAAATTGGTTGTAAGCATTTGGTGTGTAAAATAAATTTGAAATATGAAAAAACAGCGACTTTTATTTTCAGTGCTTACTTATATTTCGTAACAGGATTCATGAATTCATATTTCACTGATTTGCAAAATCAATAACAATATATTTTTTTTAAATTTGAATCTTTTTCTTCATTTTTTATGAAATTTCGAATAGGAAAACAGTGCAAAAAAATTCACAAATATAGAAGAAATTAAAATATGTTAAACTGATTATAGAGAAAAGAAATGTTGAAACATTAATTTTGCTGCTTTTATTACTTTGCAAAAGCCAGTTAAATTAGTCACAAGTGAGCTAATAAAATTATAGACAAAAATTGAAATGCTTTTGTATGTTTGTATGTAGAAGCATTACTATAGTACTATTTTGAGATATATTCCAGATTTTAAGTCTCATTCTAACGAATCCGACCAACAACAACTGCTTAAAAGCAGCGCACCTACAACAAACTTTGAATAAATAATTCAAATGGAACATCTTATAAGTTATATTATTGTACGGCGCTGTTATTTATGTTAAAATAATGGTATCAATGTCAATCAAAAAACATTAAAAGGAAGTCTAATTAAATCAAATTTTATGGTTTTGACATTCATAAGGAGCATTTTACGCAAAACAATAACTTAAAATACTATAATCAGTGCAAATTTATAAAATTCTAGTGTATCTTATATTGATGAGACCATAATATCCCTGAAAACATAAAAATTAACATCAACAGGCAATAGTACGAAATTTCGTATTGAAAGAAAACAAACTGTTTTAGCCAAAACAAATTTTGACTAAAACTATTTTCATGTGATGCCTCAATGAAAATTAAATGGCTAACGTACGAGAGGTTTAAGAAAGGTTTAGGCTCATTTAGTCCCAGCCAGGCTGCTCAACGTCAAGGGACTGTCCCACTATGTTAAAACATGTTTAGTCGCGACCTGTTCTGTATCTACAGTAAGGTTGCCAACTTTCAAAATAAAAAAAATAGAGGACCGAAGTGTAAAAAACGGGACAGGTGAGAAAAATTTTAAACCCCATTTCAAATGTCAAGAATTTACCCAAAATTTATGTAAACCTTATATGGATAATGGTCTTTTTTACTTTCTTAACGCATTCACAAATGGTTAGACGCTATTTTTTTAGATTTTTAGTTTGGTGTGTAAAAGAACTGAAATAGAGGACGGTTGGCAACCCCAATCTACAGTGGTGAATCCTACAGGCAGAAATCTACGCTATCGAAAGATACGTACAACTTACTGTAGATAGGAAATATCGGAAATAGCCATCTGATCAAGTCAAGCAGCGTTAAAAGCAATCAACTCAATATTAATCAATTCGAAGTTGGTTAAAGAATACGTAGAAAAACTGAACAAATTAGTAAAAATAACAAAGTTTTACTACTCTGAGTGCCTACCAAGGGATAAAAGGTAATGAGAAAGTAAATGATGTGCGTGTAAAAGAAAAGGAGCGAACACTCCACAAACTGGACCAGAACCGTTCTGCTTCCCAAGTGAGAACCATCTGAAAACGGAACTCAATAACTTGAAAGAATACATCCGTAACCTGTAATGGAAATCCAGCAACGGTCTGAGATACTCTAAGAAATTTATCAGTACTAATGCCCAGAAAAATCAAAGATTTTCCTTATTTTAAGTAAGGACAATCTTCGAATTTTCACGGGGTTTTTAACAGGACACTGTCTCTTCACTAAACACCTCAGTAGATTGAATCTAAGAAACGACGGCGTATGCAGATTCTATGGGGAAATGGAGAAACACGAGAACACCTTATCACTGAGTGCGCCGAGACGACAACAAGTCGTGCTATAAACTTTGGTACGACTGATGTCGGAGATGGAGAATTAACCTTTGTAAGATCGCCTCAGATACTGGGATTGTATGACGAGTTATAACTAACTCAAAAAGATGACACAATAGATCTGTAAGTTCGCGGTGATTAACTCCCCTCCCAACCATTCTACGTTGTACATGACAGGTCAGCAATGTAAGTAAAAAACGTTTTGATTTGTATTACTGGTTTGCCTTCAGTTTTGAAGTTTTGCCTTAAGTTTTACTTTTCGAGTTTTATATGTATAAAACTTCAAAATTGAAGACAATGTTAGTCTAGGAGAATATTTTATAATACTTTCAAACAAAACTGTTACCTATTATTTTCAGCTTATTTACTGATGTGAAAGTTCCATAGCTTCGAACTCGTCAGCCGACGCAATCAATGGCTGCCGACGGCGCTTGGTGACGCCAGCGCTGCCGTCGCGGCGCCTAAGACGCCGACGCTTCGTTATACCTGTTACCGCCAAGCGGTCCTATGGAAAATTGGCGCGCAGAACGAAAAAATCTTGCGGAAAATTGTGAACTGTCGGCGGGGGGGGCGTAGAGGGGAAGCGCGCAGGGAAGGGGGAGACACGAGTTGGTTGAGGGGGTTGGTGTGGGTGGTGGAGGGTTTGGAAAGAAAAATGACGGTGTAGCTTTTATAGGTGGAGAAACGGAGATGGTGTTTTTTTTTTGTTTTTCAATAAAGAAAGATTGCGTTGATGGGACAAAGGAGTTTCTATTTTTAGGAAAACTACGTCAAAATCTTCTAATTGAATGAATATTTTTAGAAAATTAAAAGGTTTATCAAGTAAATATTGTATTTTTATTCACAAAAGTCCTATTTCGAAAATAATTTATTAGTGCAAAGACGGAAGATGGTCGGAATATTAAAACGACTATTACAAGACCTGGGTACATAAGGATTACGCATCCCGAGTAAACAACTAAACTAAATATTTTGTTTCCTTAGCAAGTACAAGTCTCTTTCCTTCGAGTTTTGGTAACTTGAACTTGGGTACTTATATTTTCTTGTAAACAGAATGAGTTCGGTTTTGTCTGGGTTGATGCCTAAACCATTCCTTTTTGCCCATTCTATCCTAATTTCGTTCTCTATCCTTTTGTCCTTTATCCTAATTCCCTTCATTGTCAGAGGGGTCAGGATCGGGTTCATTACAATCAGCCACACTAGAGATGATAATACCTGTGACGTGCCTCTTGTTGCGCGCTTTTTGGCTGAACCGTTTCCCATCTCCGATGTAATAGTCCTGTTCTCTAGCATTTATAACGTCCAGTTGATGGTTAACTGCTACCTTTAGTTGCTCCATGGCTTTTTTGATCGCCTCTGTCTTTACATTATTGAAAGCACCATGTCTATGAAAGACACGAATGCAGAGCACTTTCGACTTTTTTAGTTAGGTTAGTAGGATATTGATTCTCCTAGGAGCTTTCTGCAGCCTGATTGGTGTTATTTTGTCCACTCCTGCCGACTTGTATGAGCTAAATTAACGAATTGTCCATACAGAATCATATTAAACGAAGTGATAATTGTAATATAATTCTTCCAGAAAAGTAAATCTTTCTTTTAGAATTTTTACCGGTTAGCAGGCCTGCCGGTTAGTGCTTAGAATGCCTATAATGATTGAAGTATATTAAATAGATACCCTTCTAGTGATAAAACAAGTATAATGGTAAAACCCTTCTTCAAAATGTATGTCTTGAAGAAAACCAAATTTTGTGGGCCTAGGCAAAAATGGTCCCAAACCTTTTTTGAAATAAAAAATGTCTATACCTCTGTGGCAGATTCGTCTCTTCAAAAAAGTCAAATGGGTATTTTGCCACTTGCACTGTAAGAAAATTTATAAAAAACCCTACAATTTGTTTTTTAGTGAATGTTCATGTTCAGAATTCACAGAAAATGTGTAGATTTGGACATTACAACAAACGTCTTAGATTTTTATTGAAAAAAACGAATGTTCTGATGGAAATTCATGTGCCTCTTTAACTATTAATCAAGTCCATCATTATTTTCGTTAAAAAATCAAACGAGTAAGTACATCAGGCATGTACAATTTTGAGTTTATTTAACCTTTTTAAATAAATCTTAAGAAGAAGAATTAGACTAGGAAAATACCTTTATTCCAAAATACATCTTGAATCTATATGTGATATAATATCCTAATCTGATATATTATGTTTTATTCCGTTTTACTTCTGTTCCTATTAGCTAAATGTAACGACGAATCTGTCAAAATTAGACTAGGAAGAAGAAGAAATTACTTAGGAAATTTTTCTATAAGTTTATAAACTGTTTTAAATAGGCTATATAATGGCTATTATTAAAGTCATGTAAGCCTCTTTAACTATTAATCAAGTCCATCATTATTTTCGTTATAAAATCAAACGAGTTAGTAAATCAGGCATGTACAATTTTGGGTTTATTCAACCTTTTTAAATAAATCTTAAGAAGAAGAATTAGGCTAGGAAAATACCTTTATTCCAAAATACATCTTGAATCTATATGTGATATATTATCCTAATCTGATATATTATGTTTTATTCCGTTCTACTTCTGTTCCTATTAGCTAAATGTGACGACGAATCTGTCAAATTAGACTAGGAAGAAGAAGAAATTACTTAGGAAATTTTTCTATAAGTTTATAAACTGTTTTAAATAGGCTATATAATGGCTATTATTAAAGTCATGTAAGACTGTTGAATATTATTCTAAATTTGGGTAAAATTTTGCGAGTTCGACTTGAGGTTTGCTTGTCAAAGTCCCAGCCTATTTCCAAGCCCACACTAAGCTAAGAGCTCGATGTATTGCACCGATTAGCCTTCAGATAGCTAAGTCAATGGGACATCATGAAATATTACCATACACCCTATAATTATATACATACAATATTATCATTGATCGGAATATCATTTATTATTTACATATATTAGATTATTATATATTATAATAATCTAATCATAACAAATCTCGCGAATACTAAAAACTGTGTTTAGCGTAAAATAAAACGTTTAAATGAAATACAAACATCCTTATTTGGTATTAACAAACTGCCTTTTTTATTGGTACGGCGGCACACCCCAGTAGCGTAACATAATCTAATTTATTTATTAGTTCCCTGTTGTTTAATAATAATTGTCACAAAAACTGGAAAACTTATAGAAGCCACATCAGTATGGTTTACAGATAGATCAAGAATAGAAGGAAATGTAAGAATGTGGGCGAAATTGTTGATTCTCAAAATTTCTTGGTCAAAGAGCTATAAAGTAATCCAGACCGAGTCTATACTATTAACAATACTGAATAAGAATGCCAACTCAGAATCTTCTACGGACGCTACGTAAATAATCCAATAGCCTAACTAATAATGTGTCCAAGACTTTTACCTCAAAGCTAACATGATCGAGTGTGTAAATAATTTCTAAAGCCTGAATTCTTAAAATTAGCCAATAACAAAATAGTGTCTCGGAATTGAGTGGCAGGTCATATGAATATCGGAGCTGCAACAAGCCGTTTTTAAAAAGACTTAAATCTTAAGTCTTAAGTAATTTCTAAAAGCACAATGATTTAAATCTTTGACTTCTTTTTCTTTGACTTAAATCATTTCTAAACGTCTTAAGTCATTTCTAAAAGCAAAATGAATTTAATATTAAGTCTTTGTCTTCTTAGTCTTTGACTTAAATCTTCTTTCAAGTCACGTTATTTTCGTGAAGACTTAAATCAATATAATTTAATTAAAGTCTTTTTTATGCCTTAAGTCTATATTTTTTATTTAAATCATAGTGATCTGCAAATTAAGTCGGCAAAATGACTTAAATGAAAATAATTTCCGTCAAGACAGCCAAAATTTAATTTAAGTACCTGTTTTTTAATGTTAATATAAATTTTATAGAGGATCTCTACGAATTTTTAAGAACAAAAATTATTTGTTGCACGTTATACCATATAGGCAAAAGGAGTTTTGGCTCGATGTTTCGGGTTCATGTTCGGGTCAAAAGGAGTTTCAGGTTCATGTTTAGGAGTGAATCGCTATGGCGATCTTGTGGAAGTTTGATAGAATTCTTTATTCGGCGCATCTTACTATACAGTACTAAGCGTATTGACTATACTCTTTGTACACATGAAAATCGGCAACCAGAAAATGTCTGTGGAACTACCATATTAGACTGAATTCGAAAAAATAACTTTAATTTTTATTTTTTCGGTTATTCATTTTTCATGTAGAATGTAGAATGAGTGGAAAAGGGGGTCAATCACTGCTACCTTAAAGATCTATTGTGTCTCCCTTTCTTGAGTTTTATCTCATCATACAGTCTATAACCCATCAAACTTGAGGATTTTTCTGTTGTTGGGGGGACATATATTTTCCATGCTCCTCTGGCAACAGATCTTCTTCCTCCAAGGGTATATACCCTCCCACTGTTGGAGTTCTTCCGTGCCATTTACAGTCCAGAAGCTTGTCTTCGGCTGAGGTAACCGTGAGGTGGAGGCTGGAAGATATGTTTCCATTTTCTCCACCTCTGAACTTGGTCTCTCCTTATAACTGATACCGGTATTGTCCAGAATCTATAACTGCAATACCTTTTTATACTCTGTTACACTCTTTCTCTATTGCCTCCTTGGATTTGATGTCATTTCCTATTGTGAGGGGCTGACCATAACCCTCCTCCCTCGTGTTGATGATTCGCCAACTCGAATAGTTTCACAAAAGTTGTAGCATACTCTTCCCATTTTTTTCGACAAACAAATCTTAAACTTAATTTTATTTTGAGTAGATATCGATAATTCCCAGGTTTTGTAGTATATAATTATTTATTATTGCATTAAGAGGATTCTATGTTGTATGTTGTACCTAAAGAGTTAATTATAACCATAGACACTTTACCATTTATTGGTAGTTAGAGTACAACATTCTATTATTATCCATCTTAGAATTACAGTAGTTAATTCACTGTTATGTCTGTAAATTATTTTTACGCAATTTGTTGAAGCACATAAACATTCAAAACATAGTTCAAGATCGCACAACTGATAATAAACAAATAAACATTAAACGATAGTTATACTTAATACGACTTTCAACTATACTATAACAATTCCCTTATATTGTTAAATCAAATAAGCATATTTTAAATCTAGAAATTTCGCGGTGCATTTTTGTCCATTACTCCCGAGCAGAAATATAACATTCTCCTTCACTGGTTTACTTACACACGTAACGTACGTTCGTTGTACAAAGGAAAAGTAAAAGGGAGGCACAGCTTAACCGGCTCATGTTAGTAAATAATGAGGACATACCGCATATTATCTGTTACATAATTAAATAAATATTTCTAAATCACACTCAATACCTCTTCACTTTATATAATTTTTACCTTAGACGGCAAGGTTTCTAAAAAGGTTAGTTCGTTAACGCGCTGAGAGATTGCAAACGATTAGTGATTGATATTGTTAAAGAAAATAATCAAATTCCACGGTGTGAAGTAAAAAAACTAATCAAAACGGATTAGGGATCACATATATGTGTATCTGTATTACCATAGTTATAGACCCATCTCCGTATATTTATAGCAGCATATCATCAGAAGAATTTTGTTTATTTTCATGTATAAATAAAAAATAAAGACGCACTCGAAAACGCATAAATTCCATAAGATCAGCTTCTCATTTAGTGTGATTTTGCCTTCTTGATCGTCGAAATTGGTGTTAAATATGACAAATTTTAATGTTTTGGGAAGACCAAACGATGTTAGAAGTTATCAGAGCCACAACTTTATTGCAGGAGGGTCGGTCCCAACGATGTGTCGCAGCTTTTTCATGTTATACAATCGGTCATTTCCAGGCTATGGAATCGATACAGAGAATATATTTTTGTTGTCCGCAGACCATTTCCTCAACGAGTAAGGCAGACGAGGCGGGAAGATCGGTATCTTGTTCAAACCACTCTTCCTAAAACAACACTTACCGCAAGGAACTTACAAAATCTTCTTACGATCGCCAGAGGAACTCGAATTTCAACTCAGTCTATAAGAATTAGGCTACATGAAGTTAACATTCGATAAAGGCAAGCAGTTTTGTGCCGCACTTAACTGCTAATAATCATAGGGCACGAAGGATATTTGCTCAAGGACATCTTCACTGCTTCGTGGATCAGTGGAGGTACGTCTTTTTTACGGACGAGTCCTGTTTTTGACTAAATCATAATGATACCCGACGGAGAGTTTACAGAAGACTTAACGAACGGTATCTGGACACAGTCAGAGAAGCCATTCATTTTGGTGGAGGTTCCGTCATGGTATGGTGAGGTATATCTTTAAATGGACGTACAGATTTGAATGTTTTTCTAGCTAAATTAACTTGAAGGATACAGAGATCAGATTCTTGAGCTATATGTTATTCCATTTGCAACTCAGTATGGTCTAGAATTCATCTTACAACAGGATAATGCCGGCCCTCATACTGCTAGAGTAGTTACTCGATACCTTGAATAGTCCAATATCACAATTATGGATTGATGAAGAAAATTTTCGAGAGGAGTGAAACGCCTTTTCTCAAGAGATTATTCGGAGCCTCATTCAGTCTATGACAAATCGGTGTGCAGAAGGGCGTAGAAACTGCGAGGAGGACATACACATTATTAGGAAAAAAAAATTCCTTTGACAATTAAGATATTCTTTGACAATTAAATTATTTAGCATTGTTTTCGATACATTGCCAGTCATTCATAACGTAATAAAAATAAAATTTTCAGCAATTTGATAACTTTTTACGTCATGAACACTAAGGTACATACATTACATTCAAACCTAATTCCTAAGGAACATATTGCTAAGTTTATATGTTTAAATAAATATTTTCTTTGTTTAAACGATATTTATCGAAGTGATCCCTAATTTGTTTTGACTAGTTTATATTAGAGATAGTAAACCTAAATAGTGCATACCTTTATGGCGGAAAAATCAATCTGTTGTGAAAAGCCTGGATTTTTCGTCACCAAAGACAATAACAATTTCTAAAAAATTAAAATAAATGTTTTTTCGGGTTCTGTAACTAAAAAGGAAAACGGAACCCTTATACGATCAGTTTGTTGTTTCTCCATCTGTCTGTCAAGACACTTAATTTTATCTGGAAATTATACTCAGGTCTACAGCCCCTGGAAGCTTGGAAAAATCAAACTCCTAAGTTAACGTAACAAAAATACGGCTGTAAAAATAAACATATATTTCGGTACTCAGAGGAGAATCAAAATTTATAGGCTTTTCCGTTGACATAGAACTATGAAATTTGGCAAGTAATACCGTCTTATACTATAAGTATAGAGAAAAATCTGAAACTATACATTTATAACCTATAAAATGTAGTCTTTATACGGAACCGTCGGAGGGCGAGTCCTACTCGCATTTGACCGTTTTTTTTGTAAATAGCACTGGCATAGAACCCAAGCTTGTCAGTAAGTGGTTTTTATTTATATATATATGCATAAACTAATTTTATGGACAATTGTAAAGACTTTGACATACTAGAAAGCTCCACCGAAAATTTTAATAAATCAATATTTGATATGATTAAACTAAAATAAAATATTAAAAATCGTTAAAATATTGCTAGTTACAATTTTAGTATTTTTGAATCCTCCTTCTTTCGATCCTTCTATATCCCTGGAGATCTGTTTTCCCTCGAGCTCTTGTCTTCCTCGAAAGATCGGAGCTCGAACCAGGCGTACTTTGGTGGTTTTTTTTTGTTATCAATGTCAATGTCTTTCCAGATTTTAGTAAGCTTGGCTGTTGTGGATCTTCTCCTGGTCATTGTGAGGCATCCACAAATTTATTCCTTACACTTTCCATCGGTTGTGAAGACAGTACCCAAGCAGTCGAAGCTATCGAATACAAGAACAAAAATTACTTTTAAATTATTTAAATCTGTTAAAAAATTAAATAGCGACCTGTGAAGCCATTTATTTATATCCCCTTAATATGATAGAAGATGAATGTTACAATCTGGAATGAAACCGCTAGACAGTTGGATTCCTTCCTCAATCATCTAAATTCACGAAAATAACTCAATCAGATTCACGACTGCGAAAGAGAAAGACTTCTGTCTCCCGTTTGTGGATTTTTTTGTCAGTAGAAGCGATGCATATTAATCTCAATAGCAATATTATATACATTGCAATCCTGATTCATTTGTGCGCCAGCCTGAGGAGGATGCTCTCTCTCTCTCTTGACCATTCTATATGTGAAAGGAACATCGGAGAAGATCAGGCGAATAGCTAATAGTATTAGCTATTCTTATAAATTTTTGCAGTATAAAATTATATAACTGTTTTTAAGTCTGGGACTACTCAAAGAAGTGTCCTAACAAAAACAAAAACCGAATCATCAAACATAGAAAGAGTGCATCAGGTACCTTGAGAACGTGCAGGTGAATCGTATATTGAGAGACAGTGTCCTCTACATGTACGTCTTGACGAACATAAACATACGCAAAGAAGTGAAACAATGAAGTCGGGCATTGCAGACCATGTGTGATCCAAGCACCACAACATAAAATAGTCGGAAGCCCGGGTTGTCCAAAAAGAACCTCATTGAAAAAGCGCAAAAATTAAAGAGGCCTTATTCATTTCTTAACAATAATAAAATCTTTAGTGTGGAAATTTCATCAATATGGTAACCACTCATAAAACGATCCAGCGCAGGTATACTTAGTGGAGAACCTCATGCTTGACTGCACCTAACTAATTCACGGGTGAATTCTCGACTCTAGTATATAAGTTCAATAGTTTTAAGATTTAGATAATTATTATATAAAAATAAATAAAGACAGTGGAAGTCCGATTCTCTTAGTTTTAATAGGTTGTTCAATATTTGCTGTTGTTTCATTTAAATTAAAAAAAAAATATAAGGTAAAAAATTTTATAGAGAAAAATATTTCCAAGCTCGTTAGTGTTTGTCTCCTTAGTGACAGGTGTAATAAAAGAAACGTACAAACATAAACATTCTTTTCAATACCTACCAAGATATTTACTCATTATATTATCATCAGTCGATGTAGTTTAATATGTACATATATGCATAGAATATACCAGTTACATTCAGCTTCGAGACTACTGAATGGACGTTGTTGAAATAATATATGAATCCGGATTTTGGTTTGTGCATTTCTTTGAAAGATGTACATTCCATTCCTTATAAAAACTAGAATTTATTTAATGTAAATTCCAGATTTTATGGTTCGAGCGTTTCAACAGTTTGAATATATCATATGATCGAAAAAACAACGTCCAGTTGACTTCGGAAATGAACATCATCGATGACATTGTACCTCATTAATCCATATTGTACCTATTGAAATCAAATATTTATATTACAGTCACAAACTTTGAAGGAAATTAATTTATTTTTGAGTTTCTCCTCATATATCGACGAAATGATCTTTAAACTAATAACTAAAAAATGTATTCTACATGTAAAGTTTAATATGTGAATTTTATGTTTCGTCTGAAACAGCAAAGATAAATAAAGCATTTTTTTGGTTCACATTGTAATTTTATATCATGTTACATAGTATAATAATTACTTGTATCCTTGGATCTTTTAGGGTTTACATACAAGTTTTGGAAATTCTGACACTAGGGTTACCGGAACCGGAGCTGTTTTTTTTTTTTTAGAAAATAAAATTATTAGTTTATTTACGTATGTAAAGCTCTTTCTAACGAGAGAATATGTCTTTGACAGTTGTCTGTCATTTTAAATCTTCAGAGGCAAATTATATTTTCTGTGATTATTTTGATGTCGTATGAGGGAGGATATTCTTCACTAGCCTACATTATTAGACAAATCTGGACAGCTTTTAATAGGGAAAAATTAAAGCAAAAGTGTTAACATACCCTATGCCTTTGTGAACAGTAGGTACTAATATTTGAACTACATACGATACAGACATGATATTGATGATAGGTTAAAATTACCATGTTTATCAATGGAGGCTTGAACATTAGATTTTAACAATAGCGAGCCTGTGCTGAAAGGACTACAGCTACAATTTAAAAATATTTACAAAAATAAAAAAAATAATTGTAGGTAGTAAAACAATATAGTTGTATTTTTTAATTGGAACACCCCGTATAGTTGGTTTTTGAGTTTGTTTTTTGAATATTAGATATTTTAAAAAAATTTTGAAATACTTTCAATTTTATGAATTGTAGTAAAATTTTAAGGCTTCATTTCTCCATTAAAGTTTTAATATGCTGAAGATTATTTATTGATACATAGGTTGCAATAATAAAACTTCACATTTAATAGAGTGTCCAAAAATTTATATTAAATAATTACTAGCTTTAAACGGCAATAACTTGTTTAATTTAAATGGAAACACCCCTATATATTTTACGTGAATCAGATGCACAATTGTTTATCAAATTGTATTATGCCATTTTTTTCCTATCTCTTCAAGTTTCTCTAGAAAATGCATTTTCTTATAATTTAGAATCTCATTTATCATGGAATGGAATATTGACATTTTAGCTTATTTTTAAAGATGTAACAAATTTTCAAAAAGGTACAGATACTAATATTGTCGATATAGTTCGCTTATTTAATTAAAATAAAAAAACTATTTAAATATTTTGTTGAAAGATAACCAATTAATATGATCCCAGTATTCCAACTATATTAATTGACTGTTTACGTTGATTAATAATAATCTTCATGTCTATACTAAAAAACTGAATTTTGTATGTGTATTAGACAGTGTGGTAAAAAAAAAGTAACACCTTATAAATTTTATTTTCATTTTGACAAATGCTATTTATAAAAACAGAGACGTTCATTGTTCATTTTCATAACTTATTATTATATTGATTTCTTGCTGTTCATTATTCATCACTTTCCATAATTTTTATAAAAATAATTAAAACAATTTAAAAGTATGTAATGAACTAGTTTTTGGTGTTTTTGGTAAGAAATAATGGTGGTATATTTAATTGGTATACTTTTTACAAATACTTAAATAGTTTTTCTTTGTATGCCAATGGGTTTGCAATATTTACTCACCTGTATATTTTTAAACATATATGGTGCTATAAAAAATCTGAAATGGCAATATTCCATGGGTACAGTGATAAATGAGGTCTAAATTATAAGAAAATGCATTTTCATGAAAACTTGAAGAGATGAGTAAAAAATGGTATAATACAATTTGATAAACAATTACATTGCACTCGATTCAATGTAAAATATATAGGGTGTTCCATTTAAATTAAACAAAATTTTATTTTTGTTTTGTTATATATACTTTATTTAGTATAAGTTTTTGGACACTATGTATAAGGTAGTAAATTTTTATTATTGCAACACAATATTTGATCAATAAATAATCTTCAGTAAATATTTAGTATTAAAAATCTTGATATCCTTTGGAGAAATATCTTTAAAATTTTTAATACTGCAATTTTTTTTTTAAAATTTGGGAAATATTACAAAACCGTAAGATTTAAGTGTGATAAACCTTAATCAAATTTACCTTCATTTCAATCGTAAAATCAAAAAATAAAATAATAAACAGGGTGTTCCATTTAAAAAAATGTTTTTTTTTTGAGTTATTTTTTATTTGGGACACTCTGTATCTTGTACAAATATTTTTAAATTGTAACTCTAATAGTCCTTCAACGAACCCAAAACTTCCAATTTGTAAAAATCTTTAATCGTTTAGCCAATAATACCCTCAGGTCGTATGTGGGAACAAACTCTGTATAAATACACATACAGAAAGATCCACAGACTTCGAGACATAGGAAAAATAAAGTCCATTTAGCGTGTGTCGCAATTTTCAGATCTAAAAAAAATTATGTTTTATAACTATAGTGAACTGCAGGGACTATGAAAAAGCTGTGTGGTTTTCATAGAATATAAGGGCACCTGTAATTCATTTGAGAATATTATAAATCGCTAAAAGAGGATTCAAATCTCTTGGATTTCTATTAATATTAAATAAATTTGATTAAAAATGGAACTAAAATTGTTAGTATCATTAAAACAATTCAAATTCAAAATTGTATCAGTGAAATTCTCATTTAGTGGTGTGAATATTAAAGTAAATATAAATACAGCTCATTCTAAGCTCTACTTATCTTTTAAGAAAAATTTAAATCATTGGTGCAATTGGGCCTTAATGTCATTTCGAATAATAGTATTAATAATGTACCTTATGATAATAATAATAAAATTTATATCATAGTGTGTATTAAAACTACTAAAACACTTTTAAATTGGTATTATATTAACAACTTTTGTTTTTTTTAATCCAAAAAATAAAAGTATACAAATTTTTCAATCAAATATTTGTGGTCCTGAAAAGGACCTCCGTTTTTCACATGTTCGTCAAGGTAGGTAATGGGTAAACGGTAAAAAATCAGGATAATGAAATTTAAAAAATTACAAAAATTGTTCAAAAATGCCTACCTCTTGCATTAAACAATAACCCAAATGATCATAAAATCTCCTCTCCTCACATTGGATAACATATCAGAGGTGACAGTGTCAAAGGCATTAAACATTTTCTGCCTTAACTGCCCAAGTTTTGAATTTCTTCATGGCCGTAAATTTTAGATTTTATGTACCCCCATAAAAAAGAAATCATTCACCAAGAGGTCAGGTGAAATTAAACGTCAGTCTAAACAAAACTGTCATTTTTGATAACTTGTCAAAATTTGGATTGAACACGCTAAATGGACTTGATTTTCCTATGTCTCGAAGTCTGTGGACTTTTCTGTATACATAAGATGACATCAGAACTGGATTATTCTTTTTTTTTTAATAGAAGAGAAAACTTTGAGCATTTTATTAGTTACACACACCTTCGTTGGCATTGTTAAATGCTTAATTTTAGCGATAAAATTAAATATTGCACGTTATAACGATACTTCCAAACCAATTTGTCCGTTAGCATAAATAAGCATGAACTAAAGTCTGTCTAACTAGTCAGGGAAGACAGGTTTCGACAGATGATATTCAAGAAATACCAGAAAATACAATTTATATGTGAATTAAAAATGACAGGCATAACTGTAAAGATCATTACTGCAATCTTACAGATCTATTGTGTATTGTGTCCCCCTTTTTTGAGTTGGAACTTATCATAGAGTCCCAGAGCTTTGCCAAAAGCCAGTATCTTGGATTGTTTAATAGCAGGTAGTTCTCCATCTCCAATATCAGCTGTAGCAAAGCCGGCACGAATGGTAATCGTTCTAGTGCACCAGTGATGAGGTGTTCTAGTGTTTCCCCATTTTCCCCCACAGAATCTGCATTCGCCTTTGTTGCTTAGTTTCTGTCTACATAGTTGGTCATTGAGGAGACAGTGCCTTGATAAAACCCCTTGACAACTGAAGATTGTTGTTATTTAAATCACGGAAAATATTTGATTTTCCTTGGTCGTAAGTCCTCAGAAACTTCTTAGTTTTTAACTGAAACTAATTGGTTTAACAATTTTGAGGGAGCATTAAATGGACATTGGGATCAAAATTGGTCACCCTGTATTTTATCAAAATATATCGTGTTCTATCATTTCTCGCATATTTTGTTAAAGTCAATAAATCAATATCTCGAACAGGCAACCTGATATGAAACTTTTTCACTACAGTATGTCAGCCTATATAGACAATTGGATCGTACGGTTTACAAAAATGTGAATGCAATTTCCTGCGACTATTATTGTAATGTTTTCCTCCCAGTATATGTGCTAGAACTCAACATAGTATAAATCAACCCACCTTAGCTATAGATTAAGGTAGTGTCGAAATGCTCAACTATATCAAATTTATTGTTGCCAAATGCGGTTAATTTGTCAAAAGCGTAGCTGCACATTGGTTTACCTTAATTATTTCTGTGTAAAACAACATATTTCCTTTCTACACTTCGGGCACGAAAAGAGAAAATGCGGTGAATGGAGTAAAGAAAGCAGCGTAACTGTTATTAGAAAACATATTTTTCTATTTATTTAGTAGTCTCGAGCGGGAATGGCATTGAGCAATGAAACATGAAGAAATTGGGTTATAATTGAATTTTATCAGGAAACTGTTTTTGTACAGGGTTGTCCAATAATAGAGGATATCTGCTGTAGGTTGGGAACCGCCAATTATAGAGTTTAACATATATATTTATAATATAATAAAGCGACCAAAAGAAATCGGAGATGTGTTGTGAAAATTTTCTAATGGAAGTATGTTGAAAAGGGTGCCAGCCCACCAAGGATAAAAGGTAATAGTGAGCCTACGGGGAGGCACGTATAGCCTCCCATACAAAAAATATAAGTTTTGCTTCAAAATATATTCCCGTACATAAAAGTGAAAGCCGCGTTTTGCTAGCTGTTTTGTTTCAGAATTATAATTTTTAAACAATATTTCATTTTTTTTATCTCAAAACTACGACTTTAATTGATTTTTGATGTTATTACAAATTTTGTTAAAATATTATTCTAATCTTAAATTGAAAAACCGCGTTTCGCTAGCTACTGTAATTTTGGAGTTACGATTTTTTTAAAATTTTTAACTCCATCCCATACCCCCTTACCAAGCCCCCACCCCCACCAAAAACTAATGGCCAGATTCTCGGGTGCCACAGTATTTTTGTGCCAAATTTGGTTAAAATAGGTTTAGCGGTTTTTGAGTTATCGTGTTACAAACGGACAGACGGACAGACAGACATCATGAAAATATTTTGTATTTAAGTCATTTATGACCCAAATAACTCATTTTGAGTGAAATTAAAAAAAAATTTCCCGATCTTAATAGCCTACCATACCTATTGGTATGGTCGGTTAAAAAGCAAACAATCTAGCTAGAAAAGGAGTGAACATCCCACATATATGAACAAGAACCGTTCTACTTCCCAAGTGGAAACCAACTTAAAATGGAACTGAGTAACCAGAAGACTCCATCTGTAATCTCGAATGGGAAACCTTCAACCTTGGTCTAAGACACTCGATGAAATTTCTCATGACTTTATGATGACCGAGAAAAATCAATGATTTTTCGTTTTTTTTCTTCGGATTGTCACGAGGTTTTAAACAGGACCTCAATAGATTGAAGTAAGGAAACAACGGCGAATGCATATTCTGTGGAAAAAACGAGGAACACTAGAACACCTTATCAGTGAGTTTGCAAAGATGACAACAATTCTTGCCATAAATTTTGGTGCCACTGATACCAGAGATGGAGAACTAACCTCTGTAAAACCGTCTCAGATACTCGCTTTTGTCAAAGCCCCCAGACTGTAGATGAGAAACAATGTTAACATATCGGATTCTAATGCCGTAGTAGACCAGAACTCAAGAAAGGGGGACACAATGAATCTATAGAGTCACGGTGATTAACACACCCTCTATTTTGAAAAATAGAGAGTGTGAAATAATTGCACATATTTTCAGGACTGGGAGTTCTTGAAAAAAAGAAATGTTTTCTTTTTACCTTTTCCAAATAATACAATAATATCTGAATTATTTAATTTTGAAAATTTTAATAAAAAATATTTTTTGCTTAAATCTCCAAAACAATTTGATATTTTCTAGATTTTCCTTTCCCTAAATTTAATCTACTACCTATGTTGCCATATTATCAAGATATTATGTTTTTAATTGAAAATTTTCCAATTTTTTTTTTTCAAATAATAGTAATTTTCCATAATTTTCTTTCGAGAAAAAACTTCATAGACGTCGTGGTGACTGGCTGGGATTAAAATATACCACCTCCAAAATTTCAAGACTTACCATGACTAAGATTAGATTATATTCTGTATTTTAGGTATTTTAGGTATCGGGATTACCGCTAGATGTAACAGCTACAAGGTGTAGCTTTAACAACAAATTTAACTAGTTAAAAAGTGTTTTGGTGTATTACAGTGAATTAGTGTTATATTTCGCCGTTCGGTATCCTATCCGTTTTCCCCACAGTTGATGAACTTACTGTGACGGTCTGTTCAACATAAAAAGACTCAGGGCAAAAACACGTACAAAATTCATCACAGAACTTCAATACGCTGATAACTGCCCTCTAGTTGCAAAAACGTTACAGCAATTACAAGAAATGTTGAAAACATATACCTGGGCATACGAGGCTTTGGGCCTTAAGCTGAACATCGACAAAACTAAAATCATGTGCACTCCCCCGGAAGATCACAACGATGCTATAAAAATCGGAGAATTATTGGAGTATGTAGCGGCATTCAATTACCTCGGCAATTTGATTTCAGAAAAGGCCAATATCGACTCTAAAATTCAGTACAGGATTAGCAGCGCCTCAAGAGCATTCTGTAAATTAAAAGTCATGGTTTTCTACAATCATGACTTGAGCACAAAAACGAAACTGGCAGTGTACCGAGCAATAATAATCCCCACCATGTTATATGGAAGCGAAACCTGGGTGCCGTACCGCCGACACATGAACGCATTAAACAAGTTGCAACAGATACACCTTAGACAACTCTTAAGAAAATCCGGTGGTTCCATCATGTCTCAAACGTATCAGTCCTTCAAAAATCTAACTGCGAGAGTATTGAAGTCATGGTTACAAAATCCCGCTTAAGATGGGCTGGTCACGTATGCAGAATGCAAGAAAACCGCATACCCAAATCTATGCTTTACGGTGAGCTTGTAGATGGTAAGAGGAGGCCGGGTGGACAACTCAAAAGGTACAAGGTTATTTTCCACGAGAACTTAAAGTGGACTAACATGCATAATGAGTGGGAAGAAGCAGCTCACAATAGAACGCAATGAGAAGAATTGTAAACTCAGTTAACAGCGACAACCAAAAAGGAAAAAGGCAACAAAGCAATGAGAATGTCCGGAGTGCGGAAGAGAGATAACATCACGTATCGGGTTTTTCAGTCACAGAAAAGCTCATGAAAGAAAACGCCTTGCGTGACCATCTTCTGATGCGTGTCAAATACTCGTCAGCGAATAATGGCAGTATGTATGTATGAAGTTACTTTCAAATAGTAACATTTAGTTTTCCTATAACTAAAAGCCATAATCATTGATGTCACTTCTCGACAATTTTTTAATAGTTTAAAAATATACTGCTTTCATATACCTGGCGATTAAAACCGAACAACTCCTTAAAAGACGCCATAACTTCCATACTCTCATTCCTTGAACAGTGGACCATTTGGGTTTTATTATTATCTCCTCTCAGACAAAGAAACCTTTTCTTCATTTTTCCTCTCTTACTTTCTTTTGTTCGCCGTGTGTTAATCTTTGTCCTTTTTTTCGGGGATTTCAGGGTGGGTAGCAGAGCTGTTTCATATTTTTTTTCGATTCGTGGAATTTTTTGTCGGCCTTTTTGATATCTTCAAATTAGCGACAAGTTATAAAAGACGTTTTTTACCTACCTGAGTGGCGGACCGCGCAGAGTTTTGCGATTTCCTTCGCTACAGATTTTTTAAGATGATGATTTTCTACGGTTTTTAATATTGGAGTGAATTTTTCTGTATTTCGATACGTTCTAGGGTGAAAATCGGGTTGATTTATAGAAATTTCATTATGTTCTACTGAATGGAAGATAAATCGTTGGAATCTTCTAGGATAGGGCAGTAGGTATTTAAATTTTTTATTACGCACAATGTGTTCTATGTACTTTTTGAACTTCTGTGTATGAAGATTATAAAGGACGAAAATAAATTAAAATTAGATTGGAACTAATAAGTTTAATTCAGATTATACAGGGTGGTCCGAACTGTATTCCGGAAACTTCGACAGCATATTCTGCAGATAAAAATAAGTAAAAAAGTTCATATAAATGTATGTCCTAAAATGTTTAGTTTCCGAGATACAGGGTGTAGAAGTTTCATTTTTATTTCGATTTTTTCCAAAAAAATTATGAAGTAACGTCAATATTTGGATGACAATTGGTGTCTAAAAAGATCTCTTCGAAAAATCGCTACGAATAATGATTCTCGAGATATTTTGAATCGAAATTATCAATACCTGTCATCATTGACATCATGTTGACTAAAGATTATTAGATTGAAATCAGTTATTAGATTATCAGAAATTTGAAATGTTTTGACAAAAGTTCAACAGAAACTGTTTTATCATAATTTTTTCGCAGAAAAATTTATAGGTAATTAAAAAAATAAAAAATTTCCAAATTTATCATTTCAGTCAAATAACTATCTATTTAACATGTTTTTTTTTTTGGTCAATAATGACATGTATTCAGGGGCGGATACAGGAATTTATTTTAGGGGGGATCCAAATAAAAAATGATGTAGAATGTAGAATATGCTTTTTAGGGTGCTATTTTTAACCCAAAAGCCTAATATTTAACCCAATTTATGAATATTAGGGGGTGCCCGGGCCCCCCTCTGTATCCGCCACTGCATGTATTGAATATAAACGGTTGCTCATTTTTCACTCGGTAGATTTATACAGATACTGTCAAAAAAAGTTATTACTCTTCAAAACAGTTAAAACACATGTAGCCTCCTACAAATAAGAGTCATATTCACATCAAAATCAAAATTCTCATGTCAAAAATCTCCCAGACACCAATTTTCATCCAAATATTGACGTTACTTCAGAAATTATTTGGAAAAAATCGAAAAAAAAAAATTCTACATCCTGTATCTCCGAAACTAAGCATTTTAGGACATACATTTATACGAACTTTATTATTTATTTTTATCTGCAGAATATGCTGCCGAAGTTTCCAGAATACAGTTTGGACCACTCTGTATATCATAAATCGTGCATGATTATCCTATTAGAAGATTACTATTACAAGACTTGCAGTCGAGAAACTTGTAATATCTGACTTAAACGTCAGTACCATGTTTTGTCCTTTTCTAAGAGTTTTCTATAAATTGGTTATATTTTTTGTGCAATCAATAACTCAACATTGATCTCAAGAGATGTTTAACATTTATTTAATCAATTTAACATGAATTTCTTAAAAATAAGCTTTTTTCTATGATCTAAGCCATTTTGAATATTTGTATTTACCTCCATCAAAACAACACTTGGACGACTAATCCACAATTAACCTTTTTAATTCTCAATAAAAATTAATTTTTAAATTTTTATTTTTTCTTATACTTAGTTTATAAAATTGTGGTTCTTTGTAATTATATTCGAAATGTTTCTGTTCAACGTAGCAGGGATGATTTTGACAATGAAGACAAGAAATTATGTTTTTTAACTAAAAACTAAGAAAAATTCCAAAAAATTCCAAGTTTTATTTTTTTTTCGCAAAAAAAAACATAATTGGGTTTTCTGGGGTCGAAATATACTACCCCTAAAATATTTGCCCTTATTTTAGACTCACCTTGTATATCTGAAAACTGCCGTAAGTTAATTTTTAACGTAAAAGGAATAACAAAGTTATTAACCTTATTTAAAACAAATATTATTTTTATATCATTGAAATATTATTTTTATATAAAAATACATAAGTTAATATAATACATAACGATTTTTAGCGGCTCTTTTGCAAAAATTCTCCACAACATTGTAACTTCTTGTTTGACTAGAGCCATATAACCCACAACGCGGTCATTCGTTTTGATTTATAAGTCTGTTTTGCACAGTGGAAAGAGACATCAGATACCCATAATGCATTAAAGTTTTCTTTTTCACCTTGGTATAATGATGAGTTTTTATCTGTTTTGAAAATGGACAACTATCGGTGGAGAATTTTAATGAACTTTATATTTCTTTTATTGTCATGGTCTTTTATTATTTTATTTTGTTGTGATATTTGTTGTCCTTAATGCTAGTGCTTATATTATAGTACCGTATGATTGAAAAAATGGTATCAAAGACGAATTGGGAATGACAATTGATAATAATTTCAGAGAGTAGTGTCATATACATTATGAAAATAAATCAATAAAATTATGCTTTATTAACCATAGGATATCGGGTGCGTCTCAAAAGTGGCTCATCCCTATAACTTTTTTTATTTTTTCAGGTGAAAAACGAGATTTGGTATATTAGTTTACGACATAAATTAAGATTGATTGACGTATTCAATTATTGTTTTTGGTCACTTCCTGTTTCACCGGAAATAACTACAACTTTTCATTTTCAAATGACATCCTCGGTATTTTTTTACCTTATTCAATAGAAAATGACACTCTGAATAGAATGACATATTATATGTCAACTTTTGATATTTTTGCATATGTTTTATTTGAAATTGTAACATACTGTAACGATAATTATAATATAACTACAATTTGACTCGAGACTCGACCAAGTGTGTGGAACCAAATTAATTCGTAAAAAATACTTTTTCCAAATATGCTAATGAGTCACCCTTGTTATATTTGAAAAAAGGGTGGCTCATTAGAAATTAGGGTGGCAATAAAAAAATTGAGATATGATTAAAAAAAACGATTTAGGCATCTTTTAACCGGTCAGGACAAGAAAATGATCAAATCTATTTTTTTAAGGATGATTAAAAATTAGTGTTTTTAATCCCATGGCACTCTAGACTGAAATTTATTAAAATATATTATTTTGTAAGCGGATATGTCAAAAGTTGACATGATATGTCATTCTATTCAGAGTGTCATTTTCTATCGAATAAAGTAAAAATATACCGAGGTGAGTGAATTTAAAAATCAAAAGTAGTAGTCATTTCCGGTGAAACAGGACGTAACCAAAAACAATTGAATACGTCAATCAATCGTAATTAATGATATACCGGGTGCGTCTCAAAAGGGGCTCAACCCTATAACTTCTTTATTTTTTCAGATAACAAAACGAGATTTGGTATGTTAGTATAAGTCATAAATTACGATTGATTGACGTATTCAATTGTTTTGGTCACTTCCTGTTTCACCGGAAATGACTACAACTTTTGATTTTTAAATGGCACCCCCGGTATATTTTTACTTTATACGATAGAAAATGACATTCTGAATAGAATTTTTGAATACAACTTTTGACATTTTAGCTTAAAAAAATAGTATTTTAAATTTCAATCTAGAGTACCATGGATGTGTTAAAAACACTATATATAATTTTCAAGGAGTCTCGGAAAAATAGATTTGAGCGCCTAATGATTTTCGTGTCTTGTCCGGGCCCGTTATAAGATGACCAAATCGTGTTTTTAATCATATCTCAATTTTTTTCAAATGAAACAAGGGTGGCTTATTAGCGTATTTGGAAAAAGCATTTTTTTACTAATAATATGGTACCACACACTTGGCATTTCGAGTCAAATTGTCATTATGAACCGCATGTTACAATTTCAAATAAACCATATGCGAAAATGTCAAAAATTGACATATGTCATACCGGGGGGTGTTATTTAAAAATCAAAAGTTGTAGTCATTTCCGGTGAAACAGGAAGTAACCAAAAACAATTGAATACGTTAATCAATCCTAATTTATGTTATAGACTAACAAACCAAATCTCGTTTTTTTATCCGAAAAAATAAAAAAAATATAGGGGTGAGTCTCTTTTAAGACGCACCCGGTATAGAAACAAATTGTGAAATTACAAATTTTAGAATTTAGCACAAAATTTGAACAAATTATGTAAGATTATTAGATAATAACAATTTTTTATACTCTAAATTTGTGTACTTTGGTGTATCGTGAGAAAACATAGTTTAATGAGAAAAACCCACGAGGGCTAATAACCACAGAATATTAGTTGCAAAATCCTTGAATTTTACGAAAATAAAGTTCTCAGTGTTTGCCAAATAGGCTTTTCATGCAAATATAATTTTATGTTGTACGTAAACAACGACTATCTTTACCCTTTCTTCTAGATGAGATTAATATCTGTTTAAATAAATAATATGTTGTTACGGCATCGTCGGGCTTTCTACGAAGGCCCATTCTTGCTTTTCCCACTTTTAATATGCCGTTCACATCGATATATACCAGTCTCTTCGTATATATTTGCAAGAATATTAATAAGTTTTCTTCATATAAAACATAAGAAGTTCTCCTTGATAAATACAAGACAAATTAATCTCATATAAAACCAAGTCAGTTATTTTAGGGTCTATGGAAGCACCTGTTTAATAACTTGGTTATAATTTGTTATCTAATCAATTACCTATTTATAGTGACCGTATCAATATACATCTTTATTTCTATAATACTAATTATAATGACGTGGCAATCGCAAGGCAACATATTCTAGTAGTATAAGAAACGCATGCTTTTATTTAGATTTATAAAATAAATATTTCTTATTCTAATCTTTTTTAAATCATACCGTAGATATTAAACAAACAATTAATTTATCAACGTAATATTTAACCAATTTTATTTTCTAATTATTAAAATGTTCATTTGATATTTTGCTTTTGATTTAATAATAATAATAATAATAATAGCTCCCGTATATAGTGTTTGACGCCTTGGGAGTAGCAAGGTACAGCTTGCTATACTAGAGCCGTTCGGTATACAAGGAAGGTAATGTGGCTAGCACTACGCTTCAACCGCCTATTATTATCTCAGGATTGTGAATCCCAAGTACTCATTTAAGGCTGCGTCGACCTAGGTACCCAAACTATTTTTATTTTAAGAAAAATAGTCGGCTGATGAATTGCCGGGTGTGGGATTCGAACCCACTACCTTCGGATTGGTAGAAGAGAGCCTGTACCTCTACGGCACCGGGCACCTTTTGCTTTTGATTTCATTTACCAAAAAAAAACCCTGTGCACCGAAAAAAATAATTTGAAATTTAATAATAATATTGATGGTTATTTCTTGCCACAGATTATTGTAGTAAATTTATCATCTGCTCTTTAGTTTTACATCTCGTTTGTAAAATTGCTGTATGGCTTATTTGTGGCATGTATGTAAATATGTTATAATATATCTTTATATTCACCTACTTTCTTTGTGAATTTATTAAAAAATATCTATCTCATAGTAAATTTACAATTACTTTTGTAATTTCACAAAGCGAATTTACAATTACTTTTGTAAATTCACAAAGCGTTAGTAAATATTAATAAATTTAATGAAACACGTGTTTATAATTATAATATTTATTAAGTACGTCACACAAAACAGAACTTATCTATGTAAGATACTCATTGCTATATCTTTTTGTCTGGAAGAACCTTACTGGAATTCTGAGCCTAACCAAAATAGGAACAAAATTGCTATTAGATACAAAATAAAAAAAAACATGCAAGAAAAAGGTATCTAATCAAAGCAGTCAACTTAGAGACTATGGATCTATAGAGTCCTCTATTAAATTTTTCCTCCGAAACACAGTTTGAAAGAATAAATAATATTTGAGATATGTTGATATAGCGAGATCATGGAACAATTATGTTTATATAAACAAATTACTAAAATTAAAAAACAAATAATTATGTTATACCGTGCTGGCAACTGTTACTCTTCGGTCGGTATTTACATGTGTGGAAGTAAATCGCATAGGGATTATTAAGCCGGAGTGAGAGAAATGCGACGGAGTGCTGTTGCGGCGTTGCCGATACGCCTTTCCCTATCAAGTAAAGTAAAATTACGATCGCAAACCTTTTATTTTTAAGACTTTTTTTTCGAAAAGATAACTAGATAAAATCCAATATGCCATGTTTAAGATGAAGCTTATGTGGTAACTGTAATAGTATTTCTTGCGACAACAAACAAATATCGGTCGATGAAGAACAAATCGAATAAAATTGTAAACTTATTTTTTTTTTCTAGAGATGACAGTTTGAAAAGTTAGGTAACAAATTGCTAACACATTTTTATTAAAATGGTCATAATTTGAATTGTTGTTAGTCTATTTGTAAGGTTATATTTATAATGTATTTATCATAATGAAAAAGTGTTAAGATCGTAGATGATATTTGTGTCAAAAAGACGCAAGTTGCAAGTACTTTATTACATTTTATTTTTTTCTTCCAACCTGAAGCTTAATTTTTCAAACTATCACTGTATTTTTAAAAACAAATTGTTTACAAAATGGTAACAAAAAGACCTTGGTTTAAGTGCAAATAGCCCCGACCGGGACAAGGTGGGGGCTGCTTTCGCACATTATTAGTACACGAATGTATATTTAATAAAGGATGGGTTTTACAATTTTTGTTAATTTTGAAATATTATTAAACCACCAATAAATGTTTCTTGAAAATGTCACAAGGACTGTATTTTAGTAGAATTGATGCTAAATATCCATGTTATTTGTTAATAAGCTTAAAAAATTAGTAATTTGCATTTCGGTGATTCCTTTTAAAAAGTGCTCGATTTCAATTTTTTTTTGTACGTCACTGCGTTAGGATAATAAACTATTTTTTATTGATCCTGATAGAGTTTTCTATTCTCTTTAATTTTCACCTCTTGAAGTTTTTCGCTATTACGCACCGTTTTCGAGTTATTTACATTTTTTCCCAAAAAGTACCAAAATTCAAGATGGCGGCCGATTTTTTTTGATGACGCACACACCGGACAAATGGGGACTTTTAGTATGTTAATAAAGGTTACTAATGCTAACTATTTGGTCGCAGCTTTCTAAAAGTTTTTGCAAATTCAAAATTATTTGCACTGGCCTAATAATTGTATTGTTTTCATAGTGACGACGATATCCACTTCTCGATATCCTTATAGACCAGGAGTTCTATCTGGGGACTACTAATTCTTGTACTACTTTTTTTTATCGCAATGGCAGAAGATGTCACGTGACATCATTTTTTCAAAAATATCTTATTTTTACAAGTTTCTTATTAAAAATACTATAATGTATCAATATTTTTTTTGTAAAATTACATTTTAAAATTAATTTTGTCAGTGTACAGTATTCCTTTTAAAAAAAATCATCCCGAACCACACACACTTTTTTGATCACCAACCACACACTTTTTTGAGCCACCCTGTAGCCGTTAAAAAAATCCTGTAATACATCCTTCTACATTCTGTAAACTTTGCTTCTACGTACTTAAGGTTTGCACTTAAACAAAATTCCCAAGTTTTTTATTCTAGGAGCTATATCAGATGCCCGACGATCTTTTGCTGGACCCTGTATAATTTGTCCATCGTATAATAAAACTATAATATTAGTGTAAATAACTTTCGTGATGACTTATTTTACAGTTAAGCCAGGAAGTTAGGTGTGGTTTTATTTATATATTTATTATGTATAACAATGGATTGATTAATAAGTAGCCATCTATTAGCTCATCCTACGTCCAATACAGGCTAAAACATAATCAAGTTTACCTTGGTATGCGTTCATGAGGTCATGAACCATGATGTGAAAATAGAAATTAAATTATTGGCTTATAATAGTAAAAAAATATTTTTTATTCTACAAAACTTCTCATACACGTTTTTAAAAATTAACACATTAATAATAAACTAAATATATTAGATTAATATAAATATGTATACATATCATTATTTATCATACCTACACAGGGTGCTACAAATTCGAGGTACGAGCATTAGTATCTCGGTAACCGTAATAGATACGAAAATGGTTAAATTGGGGCAAAGCTGCGCCTTGGGATGTTCACGAAGATACCATCAAAAAACTTAAAAATTTGAAGGATTGCTTAGTTTTTTTGGAAAAAACGGATTTTTTTGAAAATCAATTTTATTTTTTCCTGTCGTTAAGGAGATCTGTTGAAAGGGTTATACATAAAATTGAACTAAAAATAAATGTGTGCAATTCTACAATAATTCTACATTCTACAGAATCTGCATTCTACAACCCTTTCGAACATTTAGAGTTTTGTTGTAAAAAAGTTGATATATTTATAATAACTAAGATTAATATATTATGCATATTATTAGATGGTACACTGAGATTTCAAATTCACAAAAAAAAGTTAAAAATAATATCGTTTAAATTGCTGGATATTATTTATTTGAATCTTTCAATTGGCTCCATTTTCCTTATTCAATGTTAATTAACGCTTATCAATATTGTTGCGATGAATATAAACAGGTTCGATAATTTAAAAATTCAGAGTCGGACTTGAAATTATTTTAAATATTAATTTAACAGTTATCAATTAACAAGTATCCAAGAGAAAACAAAATATAAAGTGTGGCATATCGTTGTACTGAGGAGACTGAATTCTTTCAAAACCTCAAATAAAAATTGCAGGTCCGTATTTAGAAAAATTAAGTTGGCCTATGTACTTCACAAATTATCAGCTAATTTGAAAATATAAAAATACTCAGATAGCCCTGAAAAAGTGGCTATGAGAATGTGCAATTAGTTTTTTGATTTTCTAAAAAGTAACGACAGGAAAAAATAAAATTTATTTTCAAAAAATCCGTTTTCCCAAAAAACTCAGCAATCCTTGAAATTTTTGAAACTTTTTTGAAAACATGTTGGTGAACAGCCCAAGGCGCAACTTTGCTCCAATTTAACCAATTAATTAACTTCGTATTTATTACGGTTTCCGAGATACCAATGCTCGTACCTCGAATTTGTAGCACCCTCTATAGAGTGTGACAATTTGATAAAATTAGTAACACGAAATATTATGTCATCATCATCATCATTTTCAGCTTATTCAACATTTTACAAGTATGGTGTTTAGATAGTCTCTTTGTAGTTGGACCCATTGTTGTCAATTGTTGGCTAAACGGGCCCAAGTTATCCCTGCTAATTTCCTAATATCATGGTCCCATCGGTTCGCCCTTCTTCTAGGTCTCTTAATTCATCGTGGGTACCATGCTGTAATTTTGTGGTCCATTTGTTGTCCTTTCTTCTTGCCACGTGTCCTGCTCATTGGTATTTGAGGAATCTGACTCTGCTGATCTACCACTCTATGGATGACATCTATTACTTGGGTCTTTTGTCGTATCCACTCTATTCTTATACTTTTATCTATACTTTTTGACTGTGCTACTACAACTTTTTTAATACGAATCTACCATTATGTGGCGCATAACTGAAAATCTCGTTGCTTTCTCTTTACAGTTTCATACCAAAATCATAAATCTTATGATCAGTTTTTGAGGTGTCGGTGTTTAAAAGTAATCAATATCCTTGAAAACTAATAAATCTTATTTTCTTAGAGGCAATATTTTTTGATATAAATGTCTGAATCACACATCAGGAAAACAAATGTTCAATTTTCAATTTTTCCATATATATTTTATTATAGGTCTTGCTGGTTATTTTTACTCTAAAATTATATTCTAAGTTACTAATTTTCACATTGACACCTTTATTATTATATACTCACAAGAAACCAATGATTTTTTTTCGGTTTACATAGAAATAAGTTAGAAAAAATCTACTTCTATAACTTTTTGGTATTAAAAAATCTTAGTTAAATACCAAACTTTTTTAATTTTCTGCTTAAGAGTTTTTTAAATCAAGTCTGAATTTTTCGTTGCAAAAGTTCTAGGGATTTTAATTGGGAGAATCTCTTTTGTCTTATCTTATTAACAACGTAATATATTTTAAGAAGCTTTATACGCCTCTTCTACTCAATTTTAAATGCAGTTTTGTGAAAACTATACTATCGTACCAACAATACAATCGAATTACAAAAAAAATCATCCTTAAATTAGTATGCAACGATTAAGTAATCCTAAAGCTTCGTTTAGAACCTCAAAATTAGAGGAATAAATTAGTGGTTTTAACTAGTGTAGATACTTGTTCCTCCAAATTCGATATACCGGGTGCGTTTCAAAAGTGGCTCATCCCTAAAACTTTCATATTTTTTTGGATAAAAATCGAGATTTGTTATGTTAGTATATGACATAAATTAGGATCAATTGACGTAATCAATTGTTTTTGATCACTGATGTTTAACTTGTTTTTGATCAAGGATACTATAAAGATAAGGATAGTTCGATTCCTATCTTCCTGCACTGTCAGTTTTTTTACGTCATCTACTGACTGAGTTGAAGTTGGCACTAAAGATTTTAGACAGTGACAGTTATTTTTGCATTTGACGGACGAGCGCACCGTGCGTTGGAAGATAAATTTAGCGGGACAAAAGCGTTTGGTTAGAAATAAGCCAAAAAATGTGTACTGATAAGAATAAATAGTAGACATTCCAATTGATACAAAAATGCATGAATATTCTTTGTACTTCGATACATTTTTATCAACCAAATTTGGTCGTTTTCTGCTCAGCAAGGCAGAGATCATACGAAAACAAAATATTTACAAGTGCTTATACATTTTATTAGAAAGCCAAATTATGTTGAAGATTGCCAAATGGTATGTACTTTTCTACTGTACGTATATTATTTGTTAAAACCCTTCGTGCCTTTGTTCTGCAGATATCAAACTTTGACTTTTTTTCAAATATCGATATATTGAATGATGTAGATCTTTTGAGTTACCAATAGTTACCAACACAGATAGTCACAGTCACAGGGAGTTCAAGCTTAACAGGTGAATGCCCAAAAAGATTCATTTCAATTGGATAGTATAAAAACAAACTCCATCAAAAGGCACTGAGTTTAAAAAATTGTCTTAGATACTTACTATATATGAATTTACAATTACCGAGTGTTAAAATTAAAATTAAAATATCTATCATATTTATTATTTTCAAAATAAAATATATTTTTTTAAAATAAATTATAGAGGGTGTCACAAGATTACAAATTAATTAAAAAAACTGCTAAAGAGTTTTTGATATCATAATTTTATGTATTTGGCAATAGTTTACAATACGGTTTTTGTGTGTCATGTACGAATAATATCATAGTTTTATTATCTTGTATTTATTTATTAATAAATTAAGTTGTTAATAAATAAATAAATTTAACCATATAGTTGCTATATATTAGACCATTTGCTACGTTCTTAGATTTTAAGTCCCAAACATTGCTCTTGAGATTTTGTCCCGCTAGAATAACCATCCGCCGCACTGCTGGTCAGCGCGTGACGTAGCATTCCACGGCGCCTACGAGAGCGGAGATTTGACGTGATCGAACAGTCCTTTAGAATATATACAGTCCTTGGTTTTTGATCACTTTTTGATCTGTTTCATCGGAAATGACTACAATTTTTGACTTTTAAATGACACCCGGGCTATTTTTATACTTTATTCGATGACATATCATATGTCAACTTTTGAAATTTTCACTTTTAAAAAAATCGTATTTTAAATTTCAATTAAGAGTTCCATGGCTGTGTTAAAAACACTAATTTTTAATCAAGAAGCATTGGAAAAATATATTTAATCGTCTAATGTTTTTCGTGTCTTGTCCTGACAAGTTAAAAAATGACCAAATCCTATTTTTAATCATATTTCAATTTTTTCAAATGGAACGATTGTGGCTCATAAGCATATTTGGAAAAAGCATTTTTTACGAATAATTTGGTACCACACACTTGGTATTTCGAATCAACTTGTCGTTATGAACCGCATGTTACAATTTCAAATAAACCATAATATGAGAAAATGTCAAAAGTTGCCGTATGATTGTCATTCTATTCAGAGTGACATTTTCTATCGAATAAAGTAAAAAATACCGAGAGTGCCATTTAAATGATTAATCAAAAATTGGAATCACTTTCGGTGAAACAAGAAGTGACCAAAAACAATTGAATATGTCAATCAAACCTAATTTATGTCATGTTCTAAAATACTAAACCTCGTTTTTTTATCTGAAAAAATAATAAAGTTATAGGGTTGAGCCACTTTTGACACGCATCCGGTATACATTAAGGGTGTCAAATTTAATGGTAGTACTTTTCAATTAGTAGAATTCCGCCTGACTTACTGTTTTAAATAGTTTGGATATTGTGAAGGGAAATACGAAACAATAAGTCTACGCGCTGATCTGTAATTTTTAGCCGGCCGACTATTTAGTTGCAAAATTGAAAACAATACATATTTATGGAGCCGATCGGCCGACTATTTAATTGCATGTGAGCGCGGCTCCATAGGAATATATTGGTTACAAATATGCAACTAAATAGTTGGCTGATTAAAAATTGCCTGTCAGCGTATAGCCTAAGGCTACGCAATTTAATCAAATATTGAGCCGATGGGCTCCAGAAAAATGTATTGTTTTCACTTTTGCAACTGAATAATCGGCCGACTAAAAATTACATGTCACTGCGTACCCTAAGTATCCTAAAAGAACTCACAAGAGGAAGGCAGAAAAATGAATTCATTTTCTTCATTTAGAAATATGTAATAAATATTTTTATTCAAATATGCGATAATTGTTTTGAGTAAGTCTATAAAATTATTTTATCTTTGATTGGATCAAACCCTAAATTAAATCTAAAACCTGATAGTGTAAAATTGCTGTTTACATTTGAATTTGCACCCACATAACTTTAATAATGCGAATTACGTTAATATTAACTAGCAATTCTAATAAATTAATGGGGAGGAGAGAGTTCTAAATAATGAAATTAATGCAATAGTCGACATATTTTATAACACAATAAACAGGACGATAAATCAGTTTGACACTGTTCGTGACATAAAAGGCTATACCGGTTTGCTTTAGATATGTTATTATAAGAGGCAGGCAAGGCAATATAAAACAAACTTCAAACGTAATATTTTTTAGTAATTAAATGTATGCAGTTATATAAAGCAGTATGAAGTTTTCAAATTATTGATTTTCTTCAAGATGAAATTGTAAAATGAATGAACGCATTCTTAGGCCAGGCGCGCACTGAATAAGCGATATGGTGATGGTGAGGTAAAGGAATGGCGTGAGGTGATTAATTGATGATGAATGGTGATTAATTGGCGTGACACTGGAAAAAAAGTGAAGTAATGCGCACTGCAGTAGCAAGCGACGTTGGTGTCACGGCTTCATCTCAACAATAATTTTATTATTATTGAAAATGTTATCAGCTTCAGAGGATGAACTAAATATTTAAAATATGGAGAAAAAGAAAAATTTGTAGAAAAAACATTGATATTGGGTTCATGCTTTGTAGCAGAAAAATAAAACGTTTGATATTTTTAATAACGTTTTTGAAAAAATGATTTGAACCTGGATGACGAAAAGTTTTAATTTTTCTATTTTTCTTCAGATCACAGTAAAAAAATATTTAAATAATATAGTTACGTATTAAAAAGGCAGTTGTAATTCAAATTTCATGTAGTCACCAGCCGCTTGCCAGTCGAAAATTAAACTTGTCGGAGATTTGTGGCCTCCCAACTAGTTTATTCTCAAAAAATGTTTAAAAAAATCTATATTCTATAACTTCTTCCATAGGAGACAAAACAGTGGTTAAGCTGTCGCAGCTATCGACGACGTTACATCCACAACTGCGCGACAAAAATGTCGTCGAGAAGTCGCACGTGTGAGTTGATGGACAACACCCGAACGACAACTAAATTTTTGATTCAATCAAAAATTAATTTTGAAGAAGAAGCACTATTGTGGCTTTTGCTTCGAAAAAAAAGCGAAACCGCAGGAACAGAATTTCAAGATCATCCAATTATAGAACATAAAAATGAAAGCCAGCTCCAAAAACTTGATTTAAGAATGTATGATGAAAAATTCTTCAATTACTTTAGAATGATTAAAAATACATTCGATTATTTGTTAGACCAATTACTGCAAATGTATGACTGGAGTCGGCCTCATAGATAAGATACTAGTGTGTGAAAAAAGTGAAATAATGCGCACTGCAGTAGCAAGCGACGTTGGTGTCGCTGATTCATCTTATCAGTAATTTTATATTATCGAAAATGTAATCAGCCACAGAGGATGAACCAAACGCCCAAAATAAGGAGAACATTTTTTTTTTAAGAAAAAACATTGTTATTGGGTTCATCCTTTGTAGCAGAAAAATAAAACGTTTGGTATTTTTAATAACGTTTCTGAAAAAAAGGATTTGAATCTGGATGGCCGAAAGTTTAAATTTTTCTATTTTTCTTCAGATTACAGTAAAAAAAATATTTAAATAATATAATTCCATATTGAAAAGGCAGTTGCAATTCAAATTTCATGTAGCCACCAGCCGCTTGCCAGTCGAAAATTAAATTTGTCGGAGATTTGTGGCCACACAACTGATACCACGCCACTTACAAAAGACCGCTTCATCGCCACCCCACTCTTTTTAGCGTGACAGCATTTCTTTACGTAGGCTGTAGCAGATCCACTTGTCACTCGATTACCACGCCGCCGCCACGTCACTTACTTACCACCTTGGTGCGCGCCTTGCCTTATAGTGCCTCTAGTGTAGTATTCAAACAGATAAGACGAATCTAGTTTATTCTCAAAAAATGTTTAAAAAAATCTATATTCTATAACTTCTTCCATAGGAGATAAAATTTAGATAAAAATTAACGGATGAAAACCATGGTGTTAATATTTACGTAATATTAATAGGCAGTGTTATTGGAATTATTGCACATTTTGTATTTAAAGCCTTGGTCCATTAGTTGAAGATTGACACTGTTTTGTGTTATTACAAATGTTCCGTAAGGTGATAGATATCTCATGTTATGTTGGAAGTTGGATTCTAGGGTCCACCTTAAAAGAACTATAGTGTTCTGACTTCTCGCATCTGTAGAGAAACCGGACAAAGCATAAAAATAAAGAGGCCGTTTTTATTGCAAACAATTTTTTTAGCAATCCTAGTACGGAAATATCTACGATATGACAACCACTGGTAAGACGCACCAATGCATTCTAAGTGGATAATCTCACGGTTGACTGCACCCAACTTCTTCACAGATGAATATAAAAGCTCAGGCTGTAATATAAAATCTCAGTAGTTTTAGAAAATAGTTTAGTTTACACTTGAAAACGGTCAGTGATCCTTCTGACCGAAACGTTGTATTGATCAAAAATAAATAAAGACAAGTCCCAAATTCTTTTAGTTTCCATCTCTCTCTTCAGCCCTTCACCCTAGGTGAGAGTATGGTGACATCATCTATTGATTCCTCTCTCTTCCTCGAAACAAGTTGTTCGACACTGCACCGGCTTCCGGCAGAATGTGGCTCACTAGGGTTTTGACTTGGTCTACCAAGCTCTTAGATGATCCTCCATGTGACTGACTTCCCTCTACCTTCGCCTCCAGCATCAGTCTCTCCATTGGGGTGCGACTCCTCTGGCAATATAACCAAAATATCGCTGGATTGACGGATAATAATTTTGTGACCAGACATGTCTCAATTTTAAGTTCAATAATGGAAATATTTGTTCCATGAGCCGTTCATGATATTCGCAGCAGCCGTAGATATACTCACATCTCGAAGGTGTCTTCATCATTATTTGTTTATCGGTTTCCTTTAGTGTCTAGGTTTCAGAGCCATACATAGCTATGGCGAAAATAAGAGAATGCAGTTTACTTTTTCCTGTGATTGCTGTATCCCGTCCATATCTTAGTCAGCTTAGTTGTTGCATTCCTCGCCATTGCTACTTGATTGCGCTTGATTTCAGCTCGGGTACAATTATCAACTTAAATCCCTTCTTCACTTTCTAAAATTAGTCAAAGGAATTATCAACCATTTGTACAGAATATTCATTTTTAAAACTTTTTTCTAATTCATTTTTTTTTTTTTTTTCTTTGTTCTTTGGGTTTTTTTCCTTCTCTATAATCAACAACGCCACATATTGGTTAAACGACACTTTTCGAACTTCCCTTGCTGTACATATGTATCTATATAGACAGATTTGTCTACTTAGTGTGTGGCATAAGAAAATTGTGTGCATTTTTTTTTCGATCAGGCATTTCTTTTATAGTTACCAACTGCGAGCGAATAGACCGTACTGAAGATAAGTAGCGAAGTCAAACGCGGTAAAACAATACTCTAACCGGCAATTTACGCGAGTGACTTTACAACATCTACTTACCTAACTACTTATCCAACACACCAATACCGCCACCCTCTTTACAAGTCTTCAAATAACTCCCCCTCTCTCTCCCCTCAGCCAAATTTCCCCCAACCCCAAACCATTCCCAATCAAAACCAAAAAATAAAAATAAATTCCAAACAATAAATAAAACAAAAAATGACCCCATACCAGCATTCAGGCTCCCTTATAACAAATAGGGACCTTTTTAGATATATACTATTTTACATAACACACATGATTTTAGTTTTAGCACGTTCGACGGTTCGTTCTAGGCCTTTATGGTATCTGCTTTGAATATTTGTTTTTCTAAAGAAAACGCCTTGCGTAAACCATCTTCTGATGCGTGTCAAACACTTCACTTGCATCAGTAGTCTCAATGGCACGTTGACGTGACACTTGTTTCTAAAAGACGCGAAAAACTCATCCTTGACGTTCCAATGTTGGAGAGCCCAGGTAGTATTTTATTCAAGGGCAGTTCTATTCTCTTCTATACTAGTTCTTTCCCTGGCTTAAGGCTCTAGTTTGTACACGTATAGTTCTTTCTTACTGCATTTCCGAAACACTGCACACTGTTGGCAGCCGACAGAAGATGCATTGACGCCTTCGTGATGTGGTGCTGGAGGGGGATGTTGCGAATACCATATGGACATCATATCGCACCAATTTCTCGGCCCTTAACGAAATCCAATTACAACAAAGACTTTTCAGCACTGTCTATAAACGCATCCTTCTTATTTTCTTCTTCGGTCACCGTACAAACAGGAGCGGGCATAATGCGAGAGACCTTTCTGTGGGCAGGGAAGACCTGAAGGATCCCGCCGCCGAGGAATATCGCCAACCAGGTGGGTGGTCATGGTTGAAAAACTTATGAATACCAACCTGGAAGGAGCCGTTCGACAGAACTAAAACAGAGGCACAATTCGGCAGGACGGCGGCTGCGTGCGCCGTCAAGGTCCATTAGCAGCCACGACAAGAACCAGAGCCACACAACGTCCGTACCCGACAGTTACGACACTTAGATCGACCGACCGATGCCCAAACCAAAACCTTTGATTCCTTGATTGACAGAAAACTGTAGTGGAGGAAATAGAGAGTGTCCAATTGAAGTGGTATGGACATGTTGGAAGGACGCACAACATACGCCTAACTCACAAGGTACTAAACTGGTTTCCACAAAAAGAAGGCAAACATGCGCTGACAAAACAATATAAAACTGATTAACCTGAAACCCAAAAAAATAGCGATCTACGACATCGCACCAAAAGTCAAAAACGTTTTCAAACAGCGATAAATATTATGTTGACGTTGTTCATGTGACAATATATTTTGGACAACACAATATATTTTGGATATAGACGGACCAGACGAGACCGGTAGTTGTCTATCGATTTGATGAGCAAAAAAAAAACACAATTTTATTATATATTATTTATTGTTTGTTAATTAATACAAATTGTATTAACAGTTAATATTGACTGAGGATATATTTCACAAATTAAAAGAAGTAAATCATAGCTCTATACAAAAGAATTTATGTTTAGTAGTAATCTAATATTTATGTAACTCTACTATTTTAAATTATAAAAAAGATAAAAAGACTAACAATGACTCCGAAGAAATTGTTGAAACACTTTTACTCATATCTTAGGATCATTAAAAAAAAAAGAAATCTAAAAGGTTTATTTCTTATCAACATAGGTCATATAGCTAATTGCGCGAGCCAAATGTAACAAGATATTTTGTATAAACAATTTTGCAATTAAAGATGGGGGTTATTTGAAGTTATTAAGTATCAAAATAGGAATAAAATAATAAAAGATTTAAAAAGTATGAATAGTATTTTACAGTAAGATGTAGTAAATTAAAATATACACAATTCTTAATTTTTTTTAATACAAATATTACAAAACTAATGAATTTTTTACACTAAATGAGTATTATTACGGAACAAATTATTTTTGAATACAATATAAAAATCAATAT